>NC_056741.1:941746004-941801004 GCF_019279795.1 Protopterus annectens
ACATCCGCATATCCCTTTTATGTAAGTTTAGACTCATGATGTTGTTTACACAAGGGTGATTAGCTTTTGGTTGATTCTGCCCAACGAGGAATTGACCTCTGGTCTGGAGAACTGGTTGCCCATGTTAGTAATGACCAGGTCTAGGATATTGCTGCCCCTGGTGGGGGTGTGGATAAGTTGATCCAAGGCATTGGAATTTATGAATTCCAGAAAACGTTGAGTACAAGAGTTGGTACATGAGTAGTTTTCCCAGTTAATGGTGGGGTAGTTGAAATCACCCATTATTAGGATGCTAGGCTGTACCATAATATTTTTCAGTGTATCAAGAAATGAGGAGTGGGAATCCTGGGGCATGGTGGGGGATCTGTAGCAAGCTACAATTTGGATTGCAGTCTTGCCCAGAGTTAGTTGCACTTGAATAATCTCAGATGCATTATGCTGAGCAACTAGCCTGGAGGTGTGGATATCCTTAATGAATATGGACACACCTCCACCTTTAGTGTTTTCGGTCCAGGTTAAGTGGCCGAAAGGTGTGGTATGAATTATAGCCTGGTAATGCAGGGGTGCTCTCTGGAGCCTTGAACCAGGTCTCTGTCACTGCACAGCTGTCGATGTTCTCCATTTTAAGGAGTACCTTAAGTGAGTGCAGTTTGAGTTTTAGATTTCTAGCATTGAATAGCAATACCCTCAGATTTTGCTTGGTTGTACCTGTTACAGTGGTGAATTTGTCATTTGAACCTTGCCTAAAAAAGACACTTTAGGGGTGGCTAGAGCCTTAGCCAGTATCTGGAATCCCAGGGGTGAAAGATGCAGGCTGTGCACACTGTGAAAGTAGCAGACTCCAAATACAACTTCAGAAAACTGACAAGTCGAGTACCACAGGTTTCAGTCCTGGGTCCTTTCCTGTTTGGTATCTACTTCTCTGAAGTATAGGCTAACACAGAAGGTCTTTGGCTAATGAAGTTCGCAGATGACTGCAAACTAGGAGCCATAATCAAAACTCCAAATGATGTGGACATCCTACAAAAGGGAATCACGGAAACAGATGCCTAGTGTCAAAGCCATGGCCTCAAGCTCAATGCCAAAAAAGTGCATTGTCATCACTATTGGTAAAAACTCTGTACCCATGAACTACCACATAGGCGGTAGTCTACTTAACAATGAAAGTGTGATAAGAGACCTTGGGGCACAGGTGGACATAGTCTCTCCTTTGATAATCACATCACCACAGTAGTCAAGAAATCCTTCTACATGGAACACCTCATCACAAAGGGTTTCTCATCCAGGAAAAAAGAGGTCATTGTTCCCCTCTACTCGTCACTCATTAGACCCATTATAGAGTACAACGCCCCTTTTGGTATGCACCTCACAAGACATCGACAACAACTGGAAAGGCCGCAGAAATACCTCACAAAGAGGATTACTGGCCTCAAACAGATGCCCTATGCAGACCATCTCAAAAAACTGCAGCTTTACTCCCATCGCATATCGCCTACTCAGAGGCGTTCTCTACCTAACATATAAAGCTATGTCAAACCCAGAGCTTTTGGACATGCTCCAATTAAAGAAATCCCAATCCCTCCATGCTACACGCTCAACAGTCCAGGCAATCTCAGGGCAATAACATAGAAATCAGTGTCTCAGGTAATGCAGGAATAACAATGTATATATATATATATATATATATATATATATATATATATATATATATATATATATATATATGTATAATATACTGTTGATTGTGTGATTAATGACTCGTCTTTGTCTGGCAGCTTGTGGTGCTCAGTGGACTAGGGAAGTGAGCATGGGTGATGGTGTTGATGGTTCAAATCTGGAAATATCCACATCTTTTGCATGTGAGGTATTATTATTTTGGTGTTTGGTGTTTGCTGTCGGTCTGTGTGTGGTGTAACATTATGAACCTCTGTCACATATTAATTACATCAGACCGCTGGAGAATGCCATGGGCATTTTGAGTGAAGTGCAGTACTGCAGAAACAGTGACGAATGCCATTGTCTGTAATACACAAAATCCCAGACTGAAGTATAGGTAGGTGTGGGCTTGCCCATACGCTTAATTAAAATGAGCACAGTGCTGTTGCCCCATCATTAAAATGACCTCAGTATAGATATGTGTATACATACATGTATGTGCACATACTGTATCTGTCTGTCACTGTCTCACTCTCACATACATAGCATATCTATCTCTATGTATTTTCAAATAGATATATACCTATCTATTTTGAAATATATATATATATATATATATATATATATATATATATATATATATATATATATATATACATACATCTCAGTCTCTCCCAATATATCTACATAACACATATACATATCATACACACACAGTTACATTTATATGTACATCCCTGTTATATATTAAAATGTGTGTGGATATCTGTATTTCACTACATACCCTATAATGGTGAGTAAAGGTGCTCTGTTACACATTTATAATGTTGCTCAAGGATCCAAAATAAGGGTCAGAGGTACATAATGCACTTACCTACAGATCCCTGTGCCTGCTGGATGTCACTACACATACAGCAGCAGGTGAGCAGATGGTGTAATAATGCTGTCTACACATGCATGGATAGGGCACATTGTTCCTGCCCACAGGCTTGCACATTCAAATGCAATAGCCGCATATGGACATACTTGTAACTGTATACACATAGGTAGGATAATAACAATTATCTGACTGCTAGGATACTAGATGCAGATAAAAGTACAAAGCAATATCACTCTGCAGGTCACAGATGCTGTTCAACACAAGCCTAGTTTGTATAATCCACAAGTAATTTGTCTGCAATCACATATAAACCAGACATCAGCAGTGGCACGTGCAATAAGTACTGTGCTCTGTAGTGTATAACACTAGATGGGTAGGTGTTCTAATCTCAGTCCAGGCAACTTGGTGCATATGTGTGGATATCCCTCTGTAGAACAACTGAGAATCCCTCATTGCCTATCAAACTGTAATGGTTATGCACTTTTGGGCCCTGTAAGTTGCTGCTGGCTTCCAAACTGCCCTTTTCATACCGATACTACTAACAGACATGAGATGTGTTGCGTGTATCACATACTGTGTTTATCATTACATAGGTAAGTGTTCTAATCTACATACAGCCAACGTGCACCATGTGTGTGCTGTGTCATGCCCTGTAAGCAGTAATTGGAAGTGGTGCTATCCTCAAAGTAGCCATATTTGTGTGTGTGGCTGTTAGAGCGTTTTACATCAGCTTGTGGAACCATAAGACTTTGAACTTATCTAGCATAGTGGCCATAACTAACTAGCATAATGGTCATACAGCCCTCACAGTCCTAGACAACATTATACCCTTACTTACATCATCAGCACATATTGCCCCAGTCCAAGAGGGACACAGGCAGAAGCCCTGTGGTGAAATGACAGTTGCCCAGCCAATCATACAAATGACATGGGCTGAGGTGCACTGAGGTGCTCTGCGTGCCATTAGGCAGGGTTCTGTTTCAAAGGTGTGGTAAAGACCGCTAGACAAATCTCTCCCACCAGCATGTATTACTAATGTCACATACTAGGTTAATGTCCTTAGAGTGATTACTTCAGCTACTATGCCACCAATGATATGCAGCATTTACAATCAAGCAAGGTCACACATTGCCCCATATGCAAGGCAGAGATCACCTCTGAGTAGTCTGTATGCCACAGGCTATGATACTCATTTCAGACGATCCCCATTGAACAAATGCTGAAGATTAAAAGTTCCCTTGTGAAGGACCATACTGTTGTGTGCAATTGCCAGTACTGCTTGGAAAGGTACATTATAAGCACTTGGGCTTCAGGCCAGTTATTTTACATTAAGAGGGTTCGTGGTCTGCACTCTTGTGGGAGAAGAGGCTGGACTCTGCCCTTCTGAGCTGGGAATTTCTGGTTAAAGGCTTATAGTGCCTGCATATTTGAACTGCTTCTTACTGAAATTGGTACACCTTGTTTGCTGTAGCATAGACTAGATCCAGGCCTGCTGAATCTAGCTTTGTTTGTATAACTTGAGCACTAATCCAGGCATTCTTTAAAGTATTCAATTGTATTTATTACTGCTTGGTAGTAACTTGATTAAAGTGTAGCTATCATTCTAAGTCTTTTGGATTAAGCACTTGGGCTTCAGACCAGTTGTTTTACATTAGGAAGGTATGTGGCCTGCACTGTGGTGGCAGGACAGGTAGCTTACATCCTTCTAAGTTGGGAACTGCTGATTGAGGGCTCAGTGTCTGTTATTCTAAAAGTGTATAAGTTCTGGTTTAAGCACTTGGGCTTCAGGCCAGTTATTTTACATTAAGAAGGTTCGTGGTCTGCACTCTTGTGGGAGGAGAGGCTGGACTCTGCCCTTCTGAGCTGGACATTTCTGGTTAAAGGCTTATAGTGCCTGCATATTTGAACTGTTTCTTACTGAAATTGGTACACCTTGTTTGCTGTAGCATACACTAGATCCAGGCCTGCTGAATCTAGTTTTGTTTGTATGCTTGTTGTTTGTTTGCTTGTTATTTCCCTGAAATGCTAATTCCACATAAAACGCGGCTTTTCAGTGCTTCTGCAGATCCCTAGTGATATCTGCATTGCTTACTGTACTTATTTCCTTGTTTCACTTGAAAGAAAGTTACTGTTTGTCATTTTTGCATTTAAGTTACCTGTAACACATTGCATTTAAGTTACCTGGCACTAGCTCAATAAAGCAATTATGTAAGTCAGCACTAAAAAATTAAAAGCACTACACCCTCACAAACTCCCCTTGAGTACCTTGTTCCCCATTGGCCCTTTTTTCAATTATAAAGAAATTTCCAATACTATTCTAGCATGTCCAAAGGTCAGTTGTCAATCTCCTCTCCGGTCCAGCTGGTGAATCTGGGAATCTTGAGGCAATGTTACAACTGCCTCATGTACACAGACAACCCTCTCCTCCTCCCAACAAACTCCAACACATGTGAGAGATGCAACCATATAGCCAAACTGGAGGCTAAGCTCTCTCAACTTGGTACTGGCATAACCAGTCAGGAGGAAAAGGAAACCACACCCACTATGAATCCAGTCTCACATAGACCTACTACGACAGCAAACCAAACACATAAACACACAAAAACATACTCGGAGGCTCTAAATAAAAATCTGCCTAAGCAGCAGAGACCTCCAAAGCAGACACCCAAGCAATCGCTACCCCAAAACACAACACATGCAACACATAGCTCACAAAGCCAGTGTGCCGAACAGTCACAGCCCTTAAGGCTAAACAACACACCTGATACACTTGTAATAGGTGACTCTATCGTCAGGCACACTGACATCCCACTCATCAGGCTGAACAAGGAGAAGGTCACGGTGAGCTGCTTGTCGGGCGCTAGAATCCACCACATAACACAAGCACTCAGGTCACTCCAAGGCAAGTACAAATATGACTCGGTCATTGTCCATGCTGGTGTGAATGACCTGAGAAATACCTCCCTGGACTACATGAAAAGAGACATAGAGGAGCTCTCTGAGAATGTAGCCCAGGCTGGTATGACCCTGACCTTGAGTAGCATCTTACCCTCACCAAGAATGATGCCACAATATGAAGACAAAATGATCAATTTCAACAATTGGCTTAAGTATTGGTGTAATTCAAAGGGGATCCAATGCCTGTCAGCCTGGGATGACATGCTCGACAAGCCACGATGCTTCACTAGGGACGGCTTGCACCTGTCACCCCTGGGCTTTTGGATATTGGCAAAGGCTCTTGCTTCCCCCATAGTGCCTTTTTTAGGCAAGGCTCAAAAGAAAAACCCACCTCCATAGGTATCACAAGGGATAAGAAACTAAGAGTAATGCTACTCAACGCCAGAAGTCTAAACCTCAAGATGCACACACTCAAAACTCTCCTTAGCATGGAGAACATCGATATCTGTGCAGTAACAGAAACCTGGTTCATGGCTCCCGAGAGCATCCCAGCACTACCAGGTTATACCTCATACCATGCTTTTCAGCCCCAAAACTTGGTCCGAACCACAAAAGGAGGGAGAGTATCAATATTCGTCAAAGATGCCCATACCTCCAGGTTGGTGGCACAGCACAAAGCATCAAAGACTATCCATGTGCAACTAACAGTGGGTAAAGCTGCCTTCCAGTTTATAGCCTGCTACAGACCACCCTCCCAAACCCAGGAACCCCACTCGGCCTTCCTGAGAACACTGGAAAATATGAAGGTCTCTCCAAACACCATTATATTGGGCGACTTCAACTACCTAAACATAGACTGAGAGCATTACTCTAGCTCCAACACCCTAGCCCAAAGGTTCCTAGAATTTATAAACTCAAATGCTATGGAACAACTTGTTACCACTCCCACAAGAGGGGAAAACATACTGGACCTGATCATCACCAACATGGGGACTCTATGCTCCAGACCAGAAGTGTATCCCTCACTGGTAAGATCAGACCATAAACTAATCTCACTGGATATTCACATCCCGAACCCACCCCTGCCTAGAAAACCACAGTGAAAAACTTCTCTAAAGCAAATTTCACACTCCTCAAAACCGAGGTGGAATCGTTCAAAGCCCCCGAGCCTGTGGAAAATACGGCCCAGACCGCAGAATCCTTTATAAACGCATTCTATGAACACCTTCAGGAATGTATGGATCATGCAATCCCAAATAAAACCAAGACCCAGTCCTCCAAAGGCAGACGTCCTGTCTGGTGGACCCCAGCCATAAACAAACTATACAATAGAAGGAGGAAGCTACTACATGATAGAGCAAAATCCCAAAAAGGGAAGGCATCTCTGATCAGTATTAGCAAAAAACTACGGGCACTCATAAAATCGTCTAAGGCCAGCTTCAAGAGAAAAATTGCACAGGACACTAAGGATAATCACAAGGCTTTCTTTAGTTATGTTAGGAACCTGGGTTTGAATTCCCAGATATGCTCAGAATTAGTCCAAAATGACAAAAAATACATCAAACCCACAGACATTGCCAACATCCTAGCTGACAGGTTCAGCGCAAACTTCTCCCCCCCACCAAAAGGGCAAATATCTATCCCAGGAGAGTGCTGCCCCCTGACATCTCAGATGCTCAGGTAAGAGCCGCCCTCTCCAAAGCAAAAAACACAGCATCAATGGGACCAGACGGTGTCCCAGGCTGCATCCTACATGAACTCCAAGAAGAGCTAAACCCAAACATAAAACTACTGTTCAATCTCAGCCTTACTACAGGATATGTACCCAAAGAGTGGCGTACAGCAACAGTGGTCCCTCTCCACAAAGGTGGTGCCTCAACGGATCCTGGAAACTATCGCCCCATAAGCCTGACTAGCTTGGTCTGCAAAGCTATGGAAAGGATCATCATGGACCTCATAAATAAAGATATTGGGGACCTACAGACACTGGATCCTACCCAGTTTGGCTTTGTTAAGGGCAGATCCTGCCTCTTAAACCTGGTTGATTTCTTTGAAACAGTCACCAAGGCCATTGACGAGGGGAAGGTGGTCCACACAGCCTACGTGGACCTCACAAAAGCCTTCGATACAATACCCCACTCGAGCATTATAGATAAGCTCACCAGCTTAAATATAAACCCCTATGTCACTAGATGGGTTGCAAACTGGCTCAAGGACAGAACCCACATGGTTAGCATTGCTGGAGCCATTTCAGACTCCAAACCAGTTACAAGTGGCATCCCACAAGGCTCAGTCCTGAGATCTGTCTTGTTCGGTATATATTTCTCGGAGGTACAGGCCAACATGGAAGGACTGTGGCTGACCAAGTTCGCAGATGACTGCAAACTGGCACCATAATCGACTCTCCAGCCAACACAAACATCCTCCAAAAGGGCCTCATAGAAACAGACAATTGGTGCCAGAGCCATGGCCTCAAGCTAAATGCCAAAAAGTGTATAGTCATCCCCTTTGGCAAAAACAAAGTGCCCACAAATTACCACATATGTGGTAATCCATTAAGTACAGAAGAAGTAATTAGGGACCTGGGGACCCAAGTTGATAGCAATCTCTCATTTGACAACCACGTGGCCAAAGTGGTTAGAAAAACATTTTATATAGCCCACCAAATCATGAAGGGATTCACATCTAGATCAGGGGAGGTCATTGTGCCTCTTTACTCATTCCTCATCAGGCCCATAATTGAGTACAATGCCCCTTTTGGGATGTACCTTACCAGACACCTGCAGCAACTGGAAAGACCCCAAAAGTACCTCACCAAGAGGATCAAAGGGCTCAAACAGATGCCATATGCTGCCCGGTTAAAGAAACTCCAGCTCTACTCAGTGGCATACCGCCTGCTCAGAGGCGATCTGTGCCTGATGTATAAAGCCATGTCCAACCCGGAATTAATGGACATGCTGCACCTCAGAAAATCCAAATCCCATCGAGCTACGCGCTCGAGACTTGAACCTCAGCACTGAAATAAATAGGACATGATGGAGGGACAGATTCATAACCCAGAGGCTCCCTTCACTCTGGAATAAAATCCCAGTCCAGGTTAGGCAGAGTCCCTCATTGACTCTCTTCAAGAGGAATCTTGATGAGTGGATGGGAGATCATAGGTTTTCCCCGGGTATCACTTCTGTGTCACAGTTAGATAGAGGCACAGTATACTAACCTCGAAACAGAGGATAGCAAAATTAATTTAAAATGGGTGGCGAAAGCCAAACACACTCTGGCTAGGCTTATAAATGCCCTAGGGCAGATAGCCTAGTATGAACCTATGAACCTATTATCAAATGGCTATTGTACTCAGACATTGGCATGCTGAGGGAAGAGTACATGGAGTTTATGAGTATGTCAGTTACGGGTGACTGTGCCCTCATCTGTGACATATGATTCCCTGCATACCGCTGGAGAGACATGGTGATGTCAGACTCATTAGGTGTAAACTTGTGTGGCCAGGTCTATGTGCCCAGTTCTTTCACCCCTTGAGTACGTACATCACATCTTGTGACTGATGTGCTACTTACCAGGTACATAGGCATTAGTGATGGAAGTGATACTACAATATATTTGCATGGAGTTTATAGCCATTAGTATGAAAACAGGCATTTGTTCATCAATAACCTCTTGTAAGATATTGACATAACTCACAGTTTGCAGGCATCAGCCAACATTGTTAGCCAAAGACATTCAGTAGTCAATTGTATCATGGTTAAATGGATACCAAGCAGTAGACAACCCAGGACTGAGTCCTGTTGAAAACTCCTGGTCACAGATCAGCTATCTGAGGCAGTTGTCCCTATGTTGAATATGTGTGCCATCAGTGGGCAACTTAGTCATTCTTACAATGACAGTACCATGGATGCCTAGGTGGGTGCTTTGTAAATGATGCCTGAGTGGGGATATAGTCAGACTGTTTGACTCAATCCATGGGGTTGTATGCCCTGATGTCCTCTTACCCAGGTCCTTCTTGACAGCCTCAGAAATGTCCACCACATTTAACAGTCATGATCCCCCTGTCAGACATCCAAACTGTGTACGGTCAACTGTGTGTAGATCACAAATGTGTATGCTGATCATTTCCGTCATGATACCTCTCAACCATACCGAATTTCTCATTTTTTACCAGTTTTGAGGTGCAAATAATGGGGTGCCACGATTCCAGAATGGCACCCCTTAATTTCCAGCCTTTTTTTTTATCCCCCCCCCACAGCTTTTGGCATGACGTTGTCATGTGCAGAGGCATGCACGATGACATCAGCTCCGTGGATAGCCTGCCAGGTTCCAGAGATTCACTGTACTTTGTTTCTCTAGTGTGCATTTGTGAGAGCCATGCGTGCATTTCCACAGCTGTTACAGGTAAGGAGGACAAAAGCATTTCAATTACTGCCACATTTTAATTTAACTGGGGGGAAGGTGTGCGTGCAAGTCCAAGAAGAACTGTATTTTATTTGGCAAAGTGTGTCTGACTAAGTCCATTAATGCTGCTGCTTTATCTTCTTGTAAGTCTGTCAATGCTTTTGCAAAGCTAGTTTATCAGTCCGTCACTGCTGCTGCAAAGTTAGTTTATCAGTCCGTCACTGCTGCTGCAAAGTTAGTTTATCAGTCCGTCACTGCTGCTGCAAAGTTAGTTTAAACAGACATTAATGTGTGTGTGAGACTAAGTCCGTTAATGCTGCTGTGGATTCTGTATCTTCTTGAAAGTTTGTTGCTGCTGTAAAATTAGTTTAACAGCCATTAATGCTACTGAAGGTGAGTGTGTGTGTGCGTGCGCGCATGTGTATGTGTGGATGTGTATTTTATCTTCTTGAAAGTCCATTACTGCTGTAAGCTCTGTATTTTATCCATAATGCTGCTGCACAGTTAGTTTAACAGTTGTCTGTATTTTTTCTTCTTCAAAGTTAACAGCCGTTTAATGCAGGTTCTGTATTTTATGCTTAATGCAAAGTTAAATAGCTGTCCCTTAATGCTCCTGTGAAGGTAGGGGTGCATGTGTTCTGCATTTTATCTTCTTGAAAGTAAATAGTGTTTACTGGTTATTGCTGCAGAATTCTTTTGGCTATTATATTTTCTTACTTTGGGTTATGTTCTAGTCATGGAGTTAGTATTCTAAATATGTTTGTTCACTGGAACAATAGCAGTACTTCTTTCATTTATCCATGCATTGATTGAGGTTAGCTTGAATTTCTATCATCCGTGACTACAATGGCCCATAATGCATTGTAACTTCTGAATTTTCTTTGTTTTTCTTCTAGGCAGGAATTCCATTGTTATTTCAAGTAATGTATTATATCAAAATTGTGGCTGGACACAAAAATCTAAATACCATTGGAATGTGGATAACTGGAATTCACATGAGAGAAATGTATATGCTGAATGTTTTCTTTCTAGTAGAAGTTTGGATTGAAGTTGAAGTAGTCCTAATCTCCTGAAAAGGGTACACTGCTCTGTAATAGTCTATGTTTTTCACATCACTTGAGATAATAAGATTGTGAAAAATATATACTGATTTTCACTGAACGTACTTTCAACATAAAAAGTGTTACTTTCCTGTAGGCAGCATGTAGTAATCTCCTTGTTGTATGCACAATTTTGTCATATCAGTTTATGCAGTAATTTTCCAAGTCCTATTTAATACAGTAGCACATCTTGTAGTACTTTCTGCTACAGGATATACAATATTTAAATAACATTTTCTAACACATACAAAACAGTAAAAATTAACATTGCACATATATTAACCTCAGAGTGTCCTGTATAGCTGCGGCATTGTATTTCTTCCATGTACACATTTTTAAAATTATATATTGTAAAAGTGATCTTTAATAAGGACAGAAATTATAGTGGGATTTTCTCTTCGATGGTAAGGTTTGGGTGATTTGAGTCTGAGGACAAATATTAATGGACCAAACACTCTAGCTATGTGAAGCAAATCCACCCACAAACCACATTGCCTTGCAGTACATCATTCTTATTATACCATGGATGTTTGTTTTAAGTATGTATTCTTAGTTTCACTGTTTTCAGAAGACATTACAGGCCTATGTACACTGTGTATGTAATGCACTTTAATCCCATTATTGAGTGCCTTGCTCGGACACTGCGGTTTGACAATACCAAGGTATTAGCATAAAATGGTTAAAGGCAGATTATTTGCTGCCAATCTGACTTTAGAATACACTGAGTGGCTGTCATATAGTTTAAAATGGAAAATCTTGATGCTGTTGTGGTGTATAATCAAACCTCTACAACCACTTGTGTTCAATGTTTTTTTGGTCTGTTCCTCTTAAAATTTGTGGTTTTCTAGCAAATTAATGAGAATTGAATTCACTAAATGACAGCCATTTAAGTTTCAGTCTTCCTATTTTCAGAAAATGCATGGTAACAGAAAACATTTTATTCTGGCAACTTTTAAAAGATTATGCAAGCAATGTTTCAAATGTGTCCCCAGTTATGGGCCTTTGCCCCCCCCAATAAATGTTGGCTTTTTCCAGATTTCTTGGGCTGCATAGTTCTTCAGGGGGAGAGAAGTGTAGTGCTGCTTATACCCAGTCTGTTTGTGTTAGTAGCACAACAGGTAGAATACTTGTTTTTGATGTAGAAGGTTTTGGGTTCTACTCCCACAGTATGTAGATGGATTGCTGATACTGTACTGTGTTGTACTTTTAAAGGGGGTGGATGCTGTAGTCTTGAGAATGTCCTCTTTGGCAGACATGCCTAGTAAATAATGAACCTGTTATCAGTTTACCATCCATTCCCTATTGCAATATTACTAGCTTATCATTTTATTAATGCAACATAGGCAAGTTATTCCTCAAGGATTACAGGCACTTTTTTTGTAGATGTAAGGTTCATCTCCTCCCTTCCCAGTGAACATCATTCATTGCTACACATTTAAAAAAATGGCTGCCATTTACTACAGGGTCTGAGCTCTGGTGCCATATTTTGGTTGCCTGGTCTTCATTTTGCGTTTGAAAGTTGGTATCCCACAATTCCATTGGAGTGGGAGGGGTTTCATAATTATATATGCATTTTTATGTTAATCAGTGTACAGATTTGTACCTATTTTTCATGGGCCTTTGTCCAGATTTTTGATGTTTCCAGGTTGAGAGGTATGAGTGGATGCATCACCTCTGTGCAAGGTATAACAGTTGCCGTTGTCCACTCAGCTGGGGTGCAGCCAGAGGTTTCAGTATGATTGCAAGGTGTTCCCAAAGATGTTAAGTAATCCTTGTCAGATCCCATGTAGGATGCAACCAGGGATGTTAGCATGTCCAATAGATGCTGTGTATCCTCCTTTAACAGGCCATTTATGACCTGCTCTGTAGATATGGACATTACAGGACAGGTTGTAGGAATGTCATGTGTCACATGTGGTGGGGACAGGGGAGTGAAGTTGATGCATTATATGTGTGACTACAGGTTAGCTATGAGTACAGACACATTATTTGTGGCATTATTATGTATGGTTCACTGACAATCTGGGTCTGTCCTTTGAGATTGCACACGTAACTTCACTTTGTGTTGTGGGTCTGCTTTGTGTTGGTGGCTAATTTTGTCAATTATTGTGTTTTCACAACATCAAAACAATACTATGTGCTTCTTTTACCTGAGGAGGTTGCACCTCCATTTTAGGGTGGACACCCTTACTGCAATCAAAACAAAGTGAGCCAGCAGAAAGTCTGGAAATCCCTTTTAATAAAATAAATACATCATAACATAGGTAGAAAAAAAGAAACCTACTACCTGCCCCAAACCGTTTTCAGTTGTAATAGCCTTCATCAGTGAGAAAAGCATAGTCATAGATGCATACATACATTTATATGTACCATACAAAAACTATTCATTGGTCCATCATAAATTATCATTAAGTCCAGGTGGAAACAATGCTCCCAACTTAGTAATCCATTTGTGTTCCTTAAAATTAAGATTGTTATGCCATCCTGATTTGTCCTTACATTTACCAACAATGTAGTCAATGATAGTAAAATGAAAAGATACAGCATTATGTTTGCACACATGTTTATATAAAGCATTGGTGGAACGTTTATTTTTGATATCACTAATATGCTCTCCAATTCTAAGACAAAAGGGTCTGTATGTTTGGCCCACATAGAATGAGGAGCATGAACAAGTGACTAAGTAGACCACCCACTCTGTACTGCAATTAGCCCAGAACCTGATATTGAAAACTACAGATGTGTTCCGGCTGCTAATTTCCTTGGTTTTATTAACCCTAAAACAGTGGGTACAGTGTCCACATGGCATACAACCTATAAGTGGATCTCCTGTTAGTGTCCGTTGAGTGGGGTCATTGATCTGTGTTCCACCCTCTTAAAATGACTAAAGAGGGAACCTAATGTATGCCCTCTCCTAAAGGAAAAAGAACATCTATTACCGAAAAATGGGTATAATTTGTCTTCGGCCAAAAGTATGTTCCAGTGTCTATTAATGATGTTTACAAACCCCTGTGTCTTAAATCCATATGTTGTCACCAAACAAACCAATGGGCTGGTAGAGCCCTTTGGTTTCTCCTTATATTGGAGAAGTTTGGTTCTATCCTGGGTAGAAGCCCAGTGACAAGAAGAACTGACCACCCTATGTTTGTAACCCCTCTCACAAAACCATTGTATTAGATTATCCCTGGTGTCTTCAAAGGACTCCTGGCTGGAGCAAATTCTTTCCACCCAGAGAAACTGAGATTTAGGGATATTCTGAATGATATGTTGAGGGTGGAAGCTGGTAGCATGAAAGAACAAATTATATTCAGGGAATTTACTGTACACCCATGATCCTAGAGTGACATCAGGATTCCTACTGACTTCCACATCGAGAAAAACAATCTTCGACCTGTGCAAGTTCGCTTTAAATTTGATCCCCCATCTGTTGTCATTAAGATAACCAATAAATTCATGCAAGTAAATATCATCCGACTTCCACACCATCCAACAATCATCAAGATATCTGCACCAAATATCTGTTTTCTCAATATATAGATTGTGACCTAGAGTCATAGAAAAGTACCTCCTCAGTATGTCACATGTGGTGGGGACAGGGGAGTGATGTTGATGCATTACATGTGGGACTACAGGTTAGCTATGACTACAGACACATTATTTGTGGCATCATTATGTATGAGTTCATTGACAATCTGGGCCTGACCTTTGAGATTGCACACGTAACTACACTTTGTGTTGTGGTTCTGCTTTGTGTTGATGGCTAATTTTGTCAATTACTGTGTTTCACAACATCAAAACAACACTATGTGCTTCTTTTACCTGAGGAGGTTGTACCTCCATTTTAGGGTGGACACCCTTACCCCAACTGTCACACAGCAAGGCCCACCTCTTGTATATCCTGGCAATGGCAGTTGTCCACCAGTTAGGTTTGGTGTGCCATGAAGAGTCTGTGTTCTTCCTATCACATACAACCAAGTTCATGCAGTTGTAATGCTGCTGACATAATACATGAGTGCAGTGCTCTGCATACTGCCTGTCCCATCTGAGGGGGGAGGTGAAGTCAAATTATGTAAACCATTCTACAGGATGTAATAAATGACTTTGTTGAAATATATGTCTGTATTGTCTGCAAGTGGAGATTAGTACTGGTAGTTTTAATGAGGGTGATCTGTGGTCAGAACCCACCAGGGAACACCTCACATTGGGGTGCTGCAGTGGTCACCCATATTGGAAAACATGTGATGCAATAAGTCGGTTCCCCTTCTGGGAATGTCACATCACTGCTCCAGGGCAATGTAGTGAAGGAGGAGGACTAACATTTGGGCAAGTGAGCTGCAGCATGACTAAGCAACACAGTTGACGGTCACTTAATATCACCCTAAACCATGGTGTAATGATATATCTTGATAGACACACATACATAAAAATCCGCACAATGGGTATCTGGATTTATGGAGCTGCTCCTGTAGCCAGCTATTGCTTGACTAGTGCCCTTCCAGTACTGAATGGCACCTGCAATGTCTCCGGGAAATCACAGTGTTTCACAGAATCTGTATGTGTATTTATCCTAATGTATACACCATGTGCATTACCTTGCACACTGTCATTTTGAGGTGTAAAGATGTGGATGGATGTGTATTCTGGTATGGCTGTGGTGCTGCCCACAGCCTTTAACTAGATGTCCTTAATTGCACACATGTCTGCATATTCCAGTGCGGGGACAACTTCTACAGTGAGATTTAGTGTTGCCATACCCAGCATGTAACAGCATAACCATGATGTTATATAAAAATGGTGTTCTCATTGCAAACCTCTCCCTGCAGACAGTGCATATAAGATGCATTGTGGGGGTGTCAGCAGCCTTGGCTGGTACGCCAAATCTCAGAGGTGAGAGATGAAGACCATCACTGGTGAAGCATTGATGTCTGTTGAGCAGAGCATCTCAGGCAGACATGTAGTAGATCCCCTGACAATGACACCACATTTTAAGGCAACTATTGACTTCCATCAATTTCTGTGTGTATGGAGCCATCATCCTAGGGGAGGGTCAACTGCAGCTGAAAGCTGTGTGCATACCCACAAGAGACAAAAACTGGTTAAGCTTATTCATGTGTCTACATACAGTCCGGTGACATATGTTCCTAGTCATGCACACCTGTAGGAACTATGATTTCAACAATATGTTAACTCATTATATCCAAGTGACGCTTCTAGGTGCATCTGCAGTTAACTGCTACTGACACCTCTATTTATTTATTTATTTTATTTTATTTCCAGTTTGATTACCGGGGAAGTCCACTAGGCCCAGAGAGCCCATTTTCAGTGGAGGCCTGGGGAGAAAAACTTCATGAAACAGATTACAGTAAAGATAGCAGTCCAATAAAAATAAAAGTAGAAGTACAAATACACATCAAATAATACAAAGCGTGAGCAATATTGCCCTTAGTGAAAAAATATCATCAGATGCATTTTAACAAATTCACACATTTAAAGTCAAAAGCTATTTACAATATTTACAAAGTGTGACAGATCATATGGGAATTAGCTATACAAGGTTATAGCCAGCTATAATGTGCTTAGGAACTCAGGAGGATACCCTTCCAGGGGCTTTTGTTAAAGAGTTCTAGGTAAGGAGAGTGCAGTTACATTTCCAGTTGGAGGAGAGGTAGGTGTAAAGCTGAGTTTTGAAGTTGTTTGTGTTTGACATTGTCCTTAGTGTGGAAGGGAGAGAGTTCCATTTTTTACCTAAGGAGAAGGAGAGGAGAAGTTGTCCAGCAGGATGTTTAGGTTTGTGGACAGTAATTAAGTTTTGGTGTTCAGATCTGAGAGTTCTATTTGGGGTGTATGGGGGAAGGATGTTAGTTAGAGTAGGGCATTTGGCTGGATTAAATATTAGTTTATGTGCTGTAATGAGCTGCAGGAAGTCCAGGAAATGTGTGAATTCTAACTAGTTGAGGGATTGGAGGGTAACACAGTGATGAGTAGAATGTTTGGCTTTGGTGGCAAATTTAGAAATTTTGTTATAACAGCTTTCAAGTTTGGAAGTGATGGAAGAGGATAGGTTAGTTAGTAGCAGGGCATCATACAGAAGGGAGGAAAGGAGGTAAGAGGAGGCCAGGGTACGCCTGGTAGAAGTAGAGATGAAAGCACAGTTGTGTATACTTACCATAAATGTAGATATTCAAGTGTATTCACTGTTGCCGTCATCAGACTTGGGTTATCCTGTCAGGGGTAGCCCTCATTCAGCCCGAATACCAGAGGCTTAGTATTTATGAGTCAGTTGCTGTCACTTCAGGACTGATGTCAGTGGTATAAAAACAGGCAGCCGACACCATTACATCAGTTTTTCTTGCCCCAAATGTCAGGAGCCCCCAAATAGGGAGCTAGGTTATGGTAGAATAACGCCACCAGTAGAAAGTAAATATCAAATAGGCCTGTAAAGAGTGAGGAAAAGAGAGAGAGAGAGACAAGGAGGATGGAGGGTGGGAAACCAGGACTGCAACAGTGAATACACTCGAACATCTACATTTATGGTAAGTCTACACAACTGTACTATGTTTTTTGTGTTTCACTGTTGCAGTAATCACACTTGGGTTGATTCCCAAAGCTGAAGAACAGGTGGAGGCAGTCAAGAAGAGTTGGGGCTGGCTAGTATGCCCTGTAGGACTGCGGTTGTAAAGCCTGCCCTTGATTTAGAAAAGATAGGCAGGTGGTAATGCTTTGTGAAGGTATGAACAGAGCTCCATGTTGCAGCTTCCAGGATGTCCCTAGTAGGGGCCCCTCAGATTAAAGGCTGCAGAGGTGGAATTTGCCCTAGTGGAATGTGTTCTGACCCCCTGTGGGGGTGGTTTCCCATTGTGTTTGTAACAGAAATGGATACAGTGTGCTATCCATTTGGAAATGGTTTGTTTTGATATGGCCTTGCCTTCTGCCCTTGTTGCAAAGCTGACTAGTAACCGGTCAGATTTCCTAATGGGCTTAGTCCCATCCAGGTAAAATCTGAGCTGTCTGTGCACATCTAAAGAGTGCTGGATCCTTTCCCCCTTATTTTGAGGTTTAGGGAAAAAGGTGGGCAAATGAATAGATTGGTTGAGAGCCACACTGGACACCACTTTAGGCATGAAGGTTGGGTTAGTCCTGAGGGAGACCCTGTCAGCATGAAAATTGATGAAAGGTTCCACAGCCATGAGTGCTTGTAGCTCAGACACCCTTCTAGCTGATGGCCAGAAGCAAGGCTTTTTTCCAAGAGAGGAATTTTAACTCTGTTGAGGCTGCATGCTCAAAGGGGGGTAGCGTGAGATTTTCCAACACAAACTTAAGGTCCTAAGTGGGGGTAGGGGTTCTTCTGGGTGACCTTAAGTTGTTAGCCCCTCTAAACTAACTAAAACTAAACTGCTTGATGAGAGGGTGTGAAAAGAGAGGTGTCTCTGTGCTGTAAAGAGCAGAGGTGGCAGAGGTATGGATTTTAATAGAAGAGAAGGATTGGCCTTTGTGAAGTAGGTCTGCTAGATAATCCAGGATGAGAGGTAAGGAGGGCTGTGCTGGTTCAGCTCCTTCAGCCTGATCCAGGAACAATACCTTTTCCACTTGTCAGCATAGGGATTTTCTAGTACTGGGTAATCTGGCTTCACGTATAACATCCAGGACCTGCTTGCTTAGGGTGGCAACTGGAGGAGAGGTCAAGGAATAAGCCAGGCTGCCAGGTTCAGGGTCTGCAATTGTGGATGCAAGAACTCTCTCTCCTGCTGAGTCAGGAGAGTGGGAATCTGAGGGAAGTGTCATGGAAGCAACGGTGACAGACTGCGCAGTAGTGTGTACCAGTGTTGGCATGGCTAGTCTAGGGCAATCAGGATTGCCATTGGTCTTTCCTCCCTTATTTTCAGTAATACCCTTGTAAGAAGAGGTATAGGGGGAAATGCATAGATCAAGAGGTTTACCCATTGGAAGGATAAGGCATACACTTTCCAGGCCTTGCTGTGAGGTTCCCTGGTGCAGACTTTGCTGAGCTGGTGGTTGTTGTGGGAGGCAAATAGGTCCACCTTCAGGGTACCCTATTTCTGGGTTATGAGGCTGAAGGTGTTGTGGTTTAATTGCCACTCATGTGGGTCTACGAGATTTCTGCTTAATTTGTCTGCCAGAGAGTTTTGGCTGCCCGGCAGGAATTGTGCTAGCAGGTGAATATGCATGGCTGAGGCTGTGTTCCAAATGGTCATGGCTAGCCTGTAGTGTGGGTTAGCCCCCAGCATGTTGATGTACCACATCACTGTGGTGTTGTCTGTTTTGATTAGTAGAAGCCCCGGAGAGAGTAGAGATCTGAAAGCTATCAGAGCATGCTGAACAGCTAGCTTCTCTTTTTGGTTGATGTGCAGATGAATTTGATTTGGGCTCCAGTGGCCAAAAATGCACCTGCCATCCAGGTGTGCCCCCCAGGCATAGTCTGATGCATCTGTGGTTAAGGGGTGGGCAGTGTGTGGTTGTGAAAAGGGAAGACCCTTGTTGTGGTTGCATGCTGCTTCCCACCAAAGAAAATCTTTCCTTAGACAAGATATCATAGGTATAATAGTTTCCAGGTCCTGAGAATGTTGACACCAAAGGCTCTTAGTACCATTGAAGTTTCCTCATATGCAGTCTGACATATGGAATTAGTAGAATGCAGGAGGCCATGAACCCTAGAGCTTGCAAGATTTTCCTTGCAGATAACTGGGTTCTCGTGGCCAGTTGAGAAAAGTAGCCTGTCAGATAGGCTTGTTTTCTGGAGTAAGGAATGCCCTCTGGGATGCTGCGTCCAGGCTTGTTCCCAGAAATACAATTTTCTGACTGGGGACTAGTTTGGATTTCTTTTCATTTATAGTCTACCCCAGTGAGGTTAGGAGGTTCTTTACAAATATCAGGTGCTGCAACAGCTTTTCCTGTCTGTCTGCCTATATCAGGCAGTCATCCAAGTATTAGTAAATTTGAATATTTCTTTGTCTGCAAAAAGCAATGGCTGGAGCAGGCATTTTGTGAAAAGTCTAGGAGCAGTGGATAAGCCAAAGGGAAGTGCAGAGAACTGATAATGCATAGATCCTCTGCTTCTGGTTCCTCGGCAAGAAAGACTGATGTAATGGCATTGGCTGCCTGTTTTTATACCAGTGATGACGTGACATCAGTCCTGGAGCGACACCAACTGACGCAGAAATAGTAAGCCTCTGGTAATCTGGCCGACTGATGGCTACCCCTGGCAGGATAACCCAAGTGTGATGACTACAACATTGAAACACGAAGAACATGTGGTTGTTCCTGTATAGCATACCTTGTTTTTGGTGGGTTTTCTTTATATTTTTCTGAATATAGGTTCATAGGTTCATAGGTTCATACTAGGCTATCTGCCCTAGGGCATATATAAGCCTAGCCAGAGTGTGTTTGGCTTTCGCCACCCATTTTAAATTAATTTTGCTATGCCCTTTTTTGAGGTTAGTATACTGTGCCTCTGTCTAACAGTGACACAGAAGTGATACCCGGGGTAAACCTACGATCTCCCATCCACTCATCAAGATTCCTCTAAAGATAGTCAATGAGGGACTCTGCCTAACCTGGACTTGGATTTTATTCCAGAGTGAAGGGAGCCTCTGGGTTATGAATCTGTCCCTCCAGCATGTCTTATTTATTTCAGTGCTGAGGTTCAAGTCTCTCGAGTGCGTAGCTCAATGGGATTTGGATTTTCTGAGGTGCTGCATGTCCATTAATTCCGGGTTGGACATGGCTTTATACGTCAGGCACAGATCGCCTCTGAGCAGGCAGTATGCCACTGAGTAGAGCTGGAGCTTCTTTAACCGGGCAGCATAAAACATCTGTTTGAGTCCTTTGATCCTCTTGGTGAGGTACTTTTGGGGTCTTTCCAGTTGCTGCAGGTGTCTTGTAAGGTACATCCCAAAAGGGGCATTGTACTCAATTATGGGCCTGATAAGGGATGAGTAAAGAGGCACGATGACCTCCCCTGATCTAGATGTGAATCCCTTCATGATTAGGTGGGCTATATAAAATGTTCTTCTAACCACTTTGGCCACGTGGTTGTCAAATGAGAGATTGCTATCAACTTGGGTCTCCAGGTCCCTAATTACTTCTTCTGTACTTAATGGATTACCACCTATGTGGTAATTTGTGGGCACTTTGTTTTTGCCAAAGGGGATGACTATACACTTTTTGGTGTTTAGCTTGAGGCCATGGCTCTGGCACCAGTTGTCTGTTTCTATGAGGCCCTTTTGGAGGATGCTTGTGTCGTCTGGAGAGTCAATTATAGCGCCCAGTTTGCAGTCATCTGCGAACTTGGTCGGCCGCAGTCCTTCCGTGTTGGCCTGTACTTCCGAGAAATATATATGGAACAAGAGAGGTCCCAGGACTGAGCCTTGTGGGCTGCCACTTGTAACTGGTTTGGAGTCTGACATGGCTCCAGCAATTCTAACCATGTGGGTTCTGTCCTTGAGCCAGTTTGCAACCCATCTAGTGACATAGGGGTTTATATTTAAGCTGGTGAGCTTATCTATAATGCCCAAGTGGGGTATTGTATCGAAGGTTTTTGCGAGGTCCAGGTAGGCTGTGTGGACCACCTTCCCCTTGTCAAGGGCCTTGGTGACTGTTTCAAAGAAATAGACCAGGTTTAAGAGGAAGGATCTGCCCTTAACAAAGCCGAACTGGGTAGGATCCAGTGTCTGTAGGTCTCCAATATCTTTATTTATGAGGTCCATGATGATCCTTTCCATAGCTTTGCAGACCAAGCTAGTCAGGCTTATTGGGCGATAGTTTCCTGGATCCGTTGAGGCACCACCTTTGCTGTACACCACTCTTTGGGTACATATCCTGTAGTAAGGCTGAGATTGAACAGTAGTTTTATGTTTGGGTTTAGCTCTTCTTGGAGTTCATGTAGGACGCAGTCCGGGACACCGTCTCGTTCCCCATTGATGCTGTGTTATTTGCTTTGGAGAGGGCTGCTCTTACCTGAACATCTGAGATGTCAGGGGGGCAGCACTCTGCTGGGATAGATATTTGCCCTTTTGGTGGGGAGGGGGGGGAGTTTGCGCTGAACCTGTCAGCTAGGATGTTAGCAATGTCTGTGGGTTTGGTGTATTTTTTGTCATTTTGGACTAATTCTGAGCATATCTGGGAATTCCCACCCAAGTTCTTAACATAACTGAAGAAAGCCTTGTGATTATCCTTAGTGTCCTGTGCAATTTTTCTCTCGAAGCTGGCCTTAGACGATTTTATGAGTGCCCGTAGTTTTTGCTAGTACTGATCAGAGATGCCTTCCCTTTTTGGGATTTTGCTCTATCATGTAGTAGCTTCCTCCTTCTATTGTATAGTTTGTTTATGTCTGGGGTCAACCAGACAGGACGTCTGCCTTTGGAGGATTGGTTCTTGGTTTTATTTGGGATTGCAATACCCATGCATTCCTGAAGGTGTTCATAGAATGCGTTTATAAAGGATTCTGCAGTCTGGGCCGTATTTTCCACAGGCCCGGGGGCTTTGAAGGATTCCACCTCAGTTTTGAGGAGTATGAAATTTGCTTTAGAGAAGTTTTTCACTGTGGTTTTCTGGGCAGGGGGTGGGGTCGGGATGTG
The DNA here is from genome assembly GCF_019279795.1 of Protopterus annectens. Lineage (NCBI taxonomy): Eukaryota > Metazoa > Chordata > Ceratodontiformes > Protopteridae > Protopterus > Protopterus annectens. The sequence goes on from NC_056741.1 coordinate 941,768,537, forward strand.
AATATCCAGTGAGATTAGTTTATGGTCTGATCTTACCAGTGAGTGATACACTTCTGGTCTGGAGCATAGAGTCCCCATGTTGCTGATGATCAGGTCCAGTATGTTTTCCCCTCTTGTGGGAGTGGTAACAAGTTGTTCCATAGCATTTGAGTTTATAAATTCTAGGAACCTTTGGGCTAGAGTGTTGGAGCTGGAGTAATGCTCCCAGTCTATGTTTGGATAGCTGAAGTCACCCAATATAATGGTGTTTGGAGAGACCTTCATATTTTCCAGTGTTCTCAGGAAGGCCGAGTGGGGTTCCTGGGTTTGGGAGGGTGGTCTGTAGCAGGCTATAAACTGGAAGGCAGTTTTACCCACTGTTAGTTGCACATGGATAGTCTCTGATGCTTCGTGCTGTGCCACCAACCTGGAGGTATGGGTATCTTTGACGAATATTGATACTCCCCCTCCTTTTGTGGTTCAGTCCAAGTTTTGGGGCCAAAAAGCATGGTATGAGGTATAACCTGGTAGTGCTGGGGTACTCTTGGGAGCCTTGAACCAGGTTTCTGTTACTGCACAGATATCGATGTTTTCCATGCTAAGGAGAGTTTCAAGTGCGTGCATCTTGAGGTTTAGACTTCTGGCGTTGAGTAGCATTACTCTTAGTTTCTTATCCCTTGTGATACCTATGGAGGTGGGTTTGTCTTTTGAGCCTTGCCTAAAAAAGGCACTATGGGGGTAGCAAGAGCCTTTGCCAATATCCGAAAGCCCAGGGGTGACAGTTGCAAGCCGTCCCTAGTGAAGCATCGTGGCTTGTCGAGCATGTCATCCCAGGCTGACAGGCATTGGATCCCCTTTGAATGACACCAATACTTAAGCCAGTTGTTGAAATTGATCATCTTGTCTTCATATTGTGGTATCATTCTTAGTGAGGGTAAGATGCTACTCAAGGTCAGGGTCATACCGGCCTGGGCTACATGCTCAGAGAGCTCCTCTATGTCTCTTTTCATGTAGTCCAGGGAGGTACGTCTCAGGTCATTCACACCAGCATGGAAAATAACTGAGTCATATTTGTCCTTGCCTTGGAGTGACCTGAGTGCTTGTGTTATGTGGCAGATCCTAGCACCCAACAGGCAGCTCACCGTGACCTTCTCCTTGTTCACCCTGGTGAGCAGGACGTCCGTGTGCCTGACGATAGAGTCACCTATTACAAGTGTATCAGGTGTGTCGTTTAGCCTTACAGGCTGTGACTGTTCAGCACACTGGCTTTGTGAGCTATGTTTTGCACATGTTTTGTTTTGGGGTAGCGGTTGCTTGGGTGTCTGCTTTGGAGGTCTCTGCTGCTTAGGCAGATTTTTATTTAGAGCCTCCGAGTATGTTTTTGTGTGTTTATGTGTTTGGTTTGCTGTCGTGGTAGGTCTATGTGAGACTGGAATTGTAGTGAGTGTGGTTTCCTTCTCCTCCTGACTGGTTACGCCAGTACTGAATTGAGAGCTTAGCCTCCAGTTTGGCTATATGGTTGCATCTCTCACATGTGTTGGAATTTGTTGGGAGGAGGAGGAGAGGGTTGTCTGTGTACATGAGGCAGTTGTAACATTGCCTCAAGATTCCCAGATTCACCAGCTGGACCGGAGAGGAGATTGACAACTGACCTTTGGACATGCTAGAATAGTATTGGGAATTCATTTATAATTGAAAATAAGGGCCAATGGGGAACAAGGTACTCAAGGGGAGTTTGTGAGGGTGTAGTGCTTTTAATTTTTTAGTGCTGACATAGTGAGCAAGTGCCAGGTAACTTAAATCCAATGTGTTACAGGTAACTTAAATGCAAAAATGACAAACAGTAACTTTCTTTCAAGTGAAACAAGGAAATAAGTACAGTAAGCAATGCAGATATCACTAGGGATCCACAGAAGAACTGAAAAGCCGCGTTTTAGGTGAAATTAGCATTTCAGGGAAATAAGCAAACAAACAACAAGCATACAAACAAAATTAGATTCAGCAGGCCTGGATCTAGTCTATGCTACAGCAAACAAGGTGTACCAATTTCAGTAAGAAACAGTTCAAATATGCAGGCACTATAGATGTCGAACTTGAGGTATTCGTCTATAATTACACCAAGTAGTTTGGCTAAGGGAACAACTTTGGTCAGAGAGTTGCTTTGGCTAAGGACTTGGAAAAAATTTTTATCAAAAGAGAAAGATTTTGAGGGTGTGAATAGTAGTATTTTAGATTTGTTAGCATTGAGGGAAAGGCAATTTTGGTGCATCTAGATCTCAGTAGTTGAGAAGGCAGTCTGAATTTTACATAGGAGTTCTGGGAGGTTAGAGACAGAGCAGACAAGTGTAGAGTCATCTGCATAATGGATGACTTCTGCATTAGGAATAGCAGAGTGAAAGTTATTGATAAAGATATTAAACAGGATTGGTCCGAGGATGGACCCCTGTGGTACACCGGTAGGGGTGGGTAAGAAAGGTGAGGTGCCTTTTTTCCATTTCACAGCCTGAGATCTATTTGACAGACAGCTTGAGAACCAGGAAAGAGTGTTTTGGGATTGATTTATGTTTGAGAGGTGATTTAGAAGGTGCTTATGGGAAACAGTATCGAATGCTTTAGAGAGATCTAGGAGCACTGTGGATACTAAGTTCCCAGAATCTTGGGCTTGATTGACAATTTCTAAGAATGAGAGTAGAGCTGTTATGGTGCTATGTCCTGGTTGGAAGCCATGTTGGGTAGGGGTAAGAAGTTGCCATTACAATATCTTGCTGTGATATTGTAAGTCTAGGCATCAAATATTGTTTGTTTATATTTGCATCAATAATTCTAAACCTATGCTATGTACAAGGTTTTAAAGGATTTCATCTTAAAGTTTACACAATGGCAAACTCAACTGCATTAATATTTGACCACTGTCTATTACAGCTTAAAATATATTAACTATTGTTTTTAAAATATTAATTTATATAGATATAATGTTCACATTTTTCTAAATATCTCAGCAACCGCAATACAGACAGAACCCCTTAGCTTCTTATGAAAGCTCTCGGTTAGATGAATAAATTGCTGCTGACAGTATGTGTGCAACTTCAGTGGTTGCTGAGATATTGTAAGTTGTTAAGAAAATATCACAAACATAATAGTTACTATGTTTACTGTGAGTTATAAAATTCAGGTTAGGACTTAGGGCCTAAAGAATGCTACCACTATAAAAATAATTAGTGGTGAAGGGTGTGCCATTTATGCTTTTTTCATAACCCCTATGGTTCCAGAGATATGAACATTTGTTTGAAATTTGAGGGCATAATTTGATCCCATCAAAAAGCTTAGGCTCCAGCCATTGGAAGTTACAGTGAAAACTTCCTGAGCTCCACTGGGGGTGAATGAATTAACTGATATTCCTTGATTTGCGCGAGTGTATAGTATGGCATATTGTATCAACCCACAGACAGCTAACCTGATCTTTCCCATATGTAGACACTTGACACAGACATTAGTGTGTCTCACAATGTAATCACCTATGACCAAAAGGTGTGATTTTATGTTTTTCCTCAAGTGTTTGATGAGTGAGAGAGTGGTACATTCAATATCATGTGTACTGTGCTCTCCAGAGGCAGGATTTTCTGAGATGTATGTTGTTTGGGAATGTGTCTGGTAAGGAGCTGCACACATGCAGGTGTGTGTGATGTGGGTGCAGGTGATGCAGGATGTGAGCTGTGCATGTTGGCAAAATGCTCATTGCCATATGTAATGACTGCTGTCAAAGACACTGTGACAGCAAGGTTTGAAATGTAGTCAAATCTGTCACACATTGTGTTCATGTTTCATAGGAGTAGGAAGTCGGTACACTTTCCACATCTCATCAGCAAGTCCTGCAAAGTTAAAGTCATACTGTTACACCCTTGGGGTTAACAGCCTGATGTACAGTGTTTGTATGCTTTCTTTGCTTTGAAGATGAGGCTGCCCATGCATGCATAGAAGACTTGTTCAACTTTGCTGACATTATGTTGACCTTGCATTCATATGTTGCCTGTCAAGCAACCAGACAGCACACTGCCTGTTGTGTGACATGATGTGGGAACACAGACATGTCTTTTGGCTTCATAACTGTACAGTATGACATGCCTAGGACATGTGGTAGGTGGACACACATTGGCCAAAGGAGGCCAGTCTACTGCAGTAGGCCTCACAACGATGCCATGCAAATATACGCCATTAATCTGTTGAAGGGTAGGATACATGATTTGCTGTAAAACTGTCACCTACGATGGATCACTGCCACTGTGCTGCTTGTTTCAGCATGCCTTGACATATGTCACTGGATGTTGCACATTGTATTGTGATATTGCAACAGTGCTCCTACTTACCATCTTGTCAGTTCCCTAGTGACATACCACCAACCCTGAAACAGAAGACATAATGCATGCAAAAGCCAACTGAGTGTGCAAGTTGCTAATCCAGGCATCTACCTGGTGAAGTGTTTGTGAAGCCTACAGAGCCTTTCATGATGTGGATGTGCAAACAGGCTGTGTCCTTCTTCTCATCATTTGCTTCTTAGTAATGTTTTGCGTGTGACGATAGAAAATGTATTGGAGCATGGTATCCTATGTGAGAGTGTTTTTGATGCATCCAGCATTAGTATTTGCCAGGCACTGGCAATTCCATGGACTCCTCTGCTTTCCATAGTCTTCACAAGGTAATTGTGTCCTTCCAGTACACACCTCTTTGATAGTGCCCAACTGCAGAATACCTGTGTAAACCCCCCCATCTTACCTTCACAGGGTATACATATTGCACTTCCCTAACTTATTTGTCTGTGCTCTGTACAGACACCTTGGATGACTCTCTTTCTGGAACATGCTGGAAGTAACCGCAATACTTAGTTGCACAAAGGACAACTATCATGCAGTGACCCCAGATCTCTGAGTCTTGTGATATGAAAAGCCACTGAAGGAGTTAGCATGGATATGAACAGTAACACTGTTTTACACCTATTGACACTGCCCCAAACAGTTTTTTTTTTTTTTTTGCTAAAGGCCAGATCATGCCTACCTACCCTAATTGGTGGACCCCACTGAGTGTTAATCTATGCAATGGATGATGGGAATATGACTCACTCCATCTACCATGGCCTGAAAAAATGTTAGACAATATTAGGCCAGCAGGCCTTGCTGGAAACTGTGTAGGTTATTTACAGAGTGTTATGTCAGGTGGTAGATAGGAAAGTGTCTGATAGTCATAATCTGGGAAGATAACATTGAGAGAGCTATGCTACAATGATGTCAGACACCAGTGGATTTCCCCAGGCATCATTATTGATGTAGCGCTTCTAGCCATTTCCTTCTCTGCAGTCATAGCCACTGTCAGTGACCTTTGACTGACTGCATTAGCACGTGATTGCATATTAGGAGCTGTTCCTGAATCCCATACAGACCCAACAGTAGTCCAGGATGGTCTAAGACACACATTCATTTGTTGTCTGAGCCACTGACAAATAGTAAATGCCAACAACTGCACAATATTATCCTTTGGGAAATTATACACCCCTGAAAAATATAGTACTGTCCCCACACCACACACAGTTGAGCCACTAATCATGGACTTACATACACAGAGAGTAATGTAGTCTTTGAAATTCACTGGTCAGTAAGCTGTGGAGATCCATTCAGTTTTGTACAACCTATACAGGAAGATAGGGGATGTAAATCCCAGGCTGTCATTGTAATACTGAATTTGGCACTCATTACAACTATCATTGGGTGCAATGGGACCCTTACTATGTCTTTACATGGGCATATCTTACAACTGCAGCAGTCACACAGGTTCCATGGTACAGCAATACACATTGTTGATAACATGTCCTATGGAGTCCATGTCAAGACAGTACATGTTTTGGCGGGGATGTTTATGGCTCCCATACAGGGAGGTGTCAGATCCCACTGTGTAACTCTTGTGTATCTATGACAGGACTAAAACATGTCTTACCTGTTCCACACACCTACACTGTCACTGTTGTGTAAATAGTACATGCTGGAGAGACAGGTATGTAACACAGACACTGCACCCTATATGTAACAGGCCCCCCATGCTTGTGAAGCACACATCTTCTGTGACACTTATCATCTTCAAGTTACACAATGGGATGCAGAACAAGACAATCATAACTGGTGTCAGATAAATGTCTGTACTGGACACAGGAAATTTGTAGATGGGTCATCTCCATCACCACTGCTTGTAGATGTGTTAGCTCCCAAAACCCTGGTGACACTTATTAAGGGTATCAGACCTTTTCACAGATTAATGATGCATGAGTAGGCTGAATGATGCCATTGTCATTGCTAGCCTGTTATACACATATGAACCTATGGAGCCATGCACCTATAGCACTGTACATGAAGACATGTTTCTTCTGTGCTGACATTCCATCCTGTGCTGTGACATCTATGGCTTTATTGTTGCTGTGTATCCATAGTTGTCCCCAATGGAATCCTGAAACAGAAACATAAACAGGTCCATGACATACTTTTCATTGTGTATCTATACAGCCATTACAACATCTTACAACATATGTTACACATAATTATGCGGCTTACTCATTACAAATGTCAGCATACTGTATCTGTCAGTATCCAGTACAAGTGGCATGGCAAAACAACATTGCATTACACAAGTACATTTTAATTTACATTGTCACCCTGTGCATCAGACACATACAGTGGCTTAATTTCTTTGCACTGTTGATGAGGATAACAGGGATGTGGCACAGGTACCATCACTTGCACAGGATGTTCTGTGGGGGTGCACAAGGCCTTGACTGACCCAAAAGATTGACAGCATGTGTGTGAGTCAGGAAGGGAAGCAAGCAGGACGGACCATGGAAATGTGCTGTGTTTGTCTGTAGGTGACCTGCATTTGACAGTTGTGTGTCAGTATGTGCATGTACACAGTCAAGTTCAGTGCTAGCCCTACATGTGTGTATGTTAGACACCTTTGAACCGTGCGTGATAGAGCTGAAAGTTCACCGTCTCCAGGCCCAAACACTGGAACTGGCTCTGACAGAAGTTGTACTGGCACCTCCATCCCCAAGGTCAGAAGCAGTGTTAGTACCTGACAGTGACTGCTGTCTGCTAGGACCATGTCCTCCACAGGAACACCCACGGCCATGAGACCATGGCCTGCTATGTCTTGGTGTAGATAGCACACTCTCCTCTGTAGTGCTGGATGTACTGCTACTATGGGAGCATGATTGTGCATGGCCACATTGACTCTCAGCAGATAGGGTTACTGACCTATGCCCACGAGTCCAACGCTCATCTCCAGCCAGACATTCCAGCACAGACACTGTGCATTCCAAGACAGATAGTGTGTGATTTGTCTCAGCCCACCATATTTCCACTGTATCAGTGAATCAATCCAGCATATCAGCATTGCTTTTAAAGTATGTGTATTATTCATTTAAAAAGTTGTTGGAATTTATATTGTTTATTTTTTTCTGATCAGTAAGAATAAAAAAGAGTAACAGGAATGTCGGCCTTAATTTTGAAACAGAAATTCTCACTTTTCTGCTGCAAACTTAAACATTTTACAAGGGGTAATTATTTTTCCACTGGTTCACCCGCTCGTGGTCCTTCCTTCCACTCAAGATGCTGATGCCCCTTATGATCATCAGATGTGCCTTTTGGCCATCCATTTACCACCTTACTATATTCTAGAAGGGCTAACCATCCTTGTGGTCAGGTCCACACTGCTCATGTCATTGTGCTGGCTGCCAGCTAATGGACTTCATTGGGTTCTGCACTAGTGACCAGCACAAGCTACTAGGGTGTTGGCTGTGCACCAGAAAGCTAGGATTTCTACCCTGGATAAGTGATAACAGGCCACTAGCTGCTACTACTTTTCTTCCACCTCCATACTGGCTGTAATCAGGGACATTTCTGTGACTCAGCAATATTGGAGTGGTATGAATAGAAGTGTTTTAAGTTCATTCATTTTCATTCTAATATTTTCTGACCTTACATTATTACTTATTTTATATTGTCTGAATACTGGGGACAGGGATATTCCAATTTAATTCTTGTCTCTCTTCTCTTCACCATCTTTGTTAATGACCTGCCCACAATCACCCCCCATGCCACATGCATTCAATATGCAGATGATTCGACCATCATCAGCACTGCCTCCAACCTGGCAGACCTCACTGCTTCAACCCAAGACACCTTCAACCTAATAGAAAAATGGTTCTCAAGTCGTCAACTAGTTCTCAACCCCAACAAAACTACTTACTTTCTCACCCACTAACAAGACTCTTCCCCCCATCTTCTGTATGACATCCTCCAATGGAATCACTATATCACCAGAAGCTCACACAAAGCTATTAGGTGTTACCATTGATAACTCCCTTAAATTTGACACCCATTTCAATCTAACCATCAAAACCGTCAATAAAAAGCTTGGCTCTCTCTATAAAGTAAAACACTTTCTCACTCCTCACGCTAAAATTACAATTGCCAGCACACACCTACTATCAACTCTTTTCTATGCCTCCCCCTTTTACAAACCTAAACAAGACAACCCTTAACAAACTTGCTTCTTGTTACAATCACATAGCTAGATTTGCGACAAATTCCACCTTTAGAACGCACCACTGCACTAACTTGAAGCAACTAGGGTGGTTAGAGTTTTCCAGCCAACTCCATTTCAACCAACTCAAAATGGCTCACCAGATACTGTATCACCCAGAGAAAACACCAGCTCTGAAAAACATTATTCACCCCCTATATTAACCTGCAATCTTTACACTCCAATAAGATCTTAGCTCAAACTACCAAAGCCAATAATTTTGCTAGGGATTCCCTATTCTCAAACTTTGTAGGTAAAATGTGGAACTCCCTACCGACCATGCTCACCTCAGAACCTTCACTCCTACAATTCAAAAAAAAAGCTTAAACCCCATCTCAATACTCTCTTGCAATGTCCCTGTTCCAAACCTGATTAACCACTATCAGTTACCCTTCTCTTACCTCACTATCCTTAACCGCTTTTTAACAAGGCGCCTCACCTTTGTAACTGACCTATGTTTTTTTTTTATATGCTGCTGTTATTTTTTTCCCAAGATGTAATGTATCTTTATATTGTATTTAGAACTCAACTATCTTCCTTTTTTTACATTAACAATGTTCATATGTCTGTTGTGTACCTGGAGCTTTTCTCCCCGGGCCTCCGCTGAAAATGGACATGTATCCAGTCGGACTCTCCCGGTTAACAAATGTAAAATAAATAAATAAATAATAAATAATTCTTTGTGGCTAATTGTACATTTTCTGCTTTACAATGTGTGGTTCAAAAGGAAAGTCTGTGATTAACTTGTTCTCATTTCTTTGTTAATTAATTATAACTTTTTATTTTAACTCATAAATGATTCAGAATAAATCACGTGCCCATCTTCAGTCCCTTGAATTGAAGGCAGTCTATTTATTTTAGCCTAAAAGAGTTTTGATGTACTTATCAAAACTGTTTTATTCCCAAAAAGGCCACTGCATTTTACCAGGCAGTAATTTTCAATTGCCACCAACTGTATTTCTCCTATGATTCTAGTTCTTTCTACCCATATGTTTCATCTTTCAATTACCCAGTCAAGCAAGATTGCTCAGAAATATAGAATAAAATTAGCAAATGTGCACATTTGTAAATTTTCTAGCATATTTGATCGGACTTCATTTTTTTAATGTAATATAGGCAATTTTGTTCTTCAAGGGCAACAGACACTTTATTTGTAGATGAAACAATGAAATATAAAGTTGTTTGCTAGCAGCAACCTCTTCATTTGTTACTGATCTCTTTAATGTGGAATTATTTAGATGATTTTACTTCTGCAGAGATTTTGCATATTTACTGATATAGGTGGATTGTAATGACAGAAGTTTGAGTGGCCTTTTATGGTTGAAATTTTCTGAAATTGGTAGTTTTGTCTTTATTGGTTCATACATTTTGTTTCATTGCTTACTAGAAGACTGGTCAAAACTACAAATTTAAAGCACATTCTAACAAGTGGTGCTGTATTATACAAGGAATATAATATAAACACAATCAGGAAACTGAAGCAAGGAATGCATACATGTATGCATGGCCCTAAAAATGTGTAAGGAGCCTATGGTTTGAAAATAATCCAGAGGTAAGCTTAGTCCTCCACTGGCCAGATGCAAAATGAATGTGGGTTTTCACGCCCTTTTAATGAATGTGAGTTTTAAGGGCAGATAAGTTTATTGCTCATGCAAAGTCTGTTTTCATTGCAAGACTATTGTTTAGCAAACGGCTCAGTGTTTGTGCTATTTTATTTCAATTTCTGTAATCATTGGTGAAGTAAATAAGAAAACAGTGTGCACACTGACAGGTTTGAACAGTCTTTATGGTAACTGAGGAGAAACAGCCAAGTAATGGAACACTGGAGTGGCTGGGGTGGGGGCTGCTGCTGGATCGGTAGGGGGTTGCAGACTATCCATTCAAGTACAACAACGCTTATCCATGTCCATATTCAAATGCAACTTGGATCTAAGGATGGGTAATAGAAAATGCACTCCAAGATTGCTCCTCATGCCACTAATGAATAGAGGCTGTTCCTAAATGCTGCATCCCTTACATGGGTTCCCTCAAATTATCTATGGTATGATCACAGTTATTCTCACTAGGGCTAATGTACAATTATCAGCTATGGCATAGGTAAGACCAATCAGGAAATGTTAATTCAAGCACCAAAAGGGAAATCGGCTAAGCAAAAAATGCCTCTTATGTGAACCTATATTGTGGTAGTAAATAGTTTTTTTAAAAAAATGCCCTTTTTAGATCACTAAGTGCCCCTCTCACCGTCCACCCCCCCCTCCCAGTCTTCAACAGCCTCTGGCGACTATGTGCATCCATAACCCTAAGCATATGTTGGGAGTTTCTTTCAGAATGTGCCTGTGCCTCCATGATGGTCTGAAACATGTGGCTATTAACCGTGATGTGACACCTGCAACATTTGGTGGATGGATAGCAGGCCTTCTACAAGCACCCCATAAATCTGCCTGTGTGGAACCTCACCAGCTCTCTGGCTTTGGCCAGTGTCTACACTCACTAGGTGCATAGTTGCCACATTTTCCTTTTCAATGTCCCACTCACTGACTGTCCAGTATCTGTGGCCTTCGGGGACTGGGTATGTGTAGGAATACTGACTGCCATAATAATGAGGGCAGAAGAGGGATGTCAACCTCTGGGACAGATTCAGCCCCTGAAACCCCCTTGTGTGCCTCACTCTGGCCACCATCATCATGAGAGTCTGAAGAGACACTGATATCAGGTTGTGTAGGGAACAGAGACCAATCCCTCCTGGTCACCTTTGATAAGAAAGGAAAAAGCAGTATATTAATACCTGCACTATTATGCTCTGCAGTACTATGTTGCAATATATGTAAAGCTCTATACACTGTTATCACTATTACAGATCTTTTGAAAAAGCAACCTCATATAGTAGGACAAGAGGGCATTACTTTTCCCAGAAGCAGCTATTTGCATGGCAATCTCATCAGCAACAATGAGGTACACTGTTAACATTTGTGAAGACTCTGCACAGTTGACATATATGACAATCTGTAATGTCCTGACAGTACTGTCACGTCTATCAGTGTGGTCACACCTACAAGACATAGGCATGACTGTAATGTGTACACTCAGAAAATATCTGTGCAGTTGGGAATCATGCTGACAGTATACCAATCCAGGCAACAGGCCTGGAATTGACACTTTTGGGACTGCATTGCTGTAAACCTACATCTATAACAAAACAGTGGTGTGCTTACCAGGAGCAGGACCATAGCCTTGTCTGATACCTGACAAACCTGTGAAAAGTTGAGGGAGAGGTAATGTCAGTACCAATGCATGTTGCACCACAACAAGGTAATACATCCATATATCTCACATTTACAGTAGCTACTGTGTTAATTATTATATTTATCAAAATCTGAGTATGAGAATCAAGCTGCAGTTAAACCCTTCCTCTCCCAAAGAATAAAGACCTGACACCCACGTAAAAGTATTACACCCTGACACACTGAATGCTGCAGTATTGCAATGCTGATCAAACTAAGCTTACCTGCATGCTCCTCTGCCACGGAAACTGTAGGAACCGGCCTACCTTGACACTCTGCAGTAAATTAATTATAGCAATAAGTTAGGGTTAATAATAACCAAACCAATGTTAGCATTAACATAATGGAACATAATATTGATTAATTCAAATACATATAAAGGTTTATTATGTAGAACACAACATTAAGTAACATAACAGTAAGTATGTTAACAGCAGGCCAGGATGAAATAACCTTTAAATCCAGCAAAACAGTTAGTTTAACAAAATTTATTAATATGAAATCATAATAATAAATTACAGTAATAAATTAAAGTTTAACAAAATATAGTTAAACAGAATATATTAATATTAAATCATAATAATAAATAATAATAAATTAAAGAAGATAAGGGGTGGAGAAAGAGAAACATGCCATTACCATCACAGATGATACCCCTAAAAAGACTGATAATACATACTTCTTCAGGTGTGCAGTGTCAGGTGTGAAAAAAATGACTACCATTCTTCTATAGCTGATGTAGCACATATCTACCTCTCAAGCTGTTAGCATGAGACAGTATGGGCCAAGCAGTTACAGATGCAATTACACAACTACACAGAACAGTTTTCACATAATGTGCACATAGGCACCTACTAAGGTGTTCTGTAAATGGATTTGAAAATACATTGCATTCTAGGTAATCATTTATCTGATAATCATGGACCAGACAGACTAGGCAGTTGTAATTGCATTACAAAAAATCATGACAGTTGAGATGTATGTTTGTGTACATTAAGTAAACTAGACAGCCATCATGCCTTAGTTTGTAGGCATGGGATTAGAACCCAAAAGCTGTGACTGCAGAGAACATCTGCAAATAATGTAACAACTGACTGCAACAACTTAGAACAGACATGCAGTGAATGCAGATCTACTGCAAATATTAATGCAGATTTAGTTAGGACACCACAATTCTGCTTAGCACTTTATTGGTACTGGTATTATTTATCTGTGAAGTCTACACATGATATCTGTCCATAAACTGGGCTACGTCACCCCTATTCCTTTTGTTCCTGGAGTGGGGGGAAAAGACAGCATTATATGACTGAAATTGACCTGGAGACAGCCTTGAACCATACTATGAGTTGTGCAATACATTTTTAGGGCCACTACTTTTGCATTCTACAGCAATTTACAGTTTTAAGGCTTGACTTCAGTGACATTACAACAGACATGCAATGAATATAGCCCTACTACAAATATTAAGACAGATTTATTTATGATACCGCTATGCTGCTTAACACTTTATTGATATTTGTATTAATTATCTGTGAAGTTTACACACAATGTCTACCCATAAAGTAGGCTAACTCACCCATATAAATTTTGTTCCTGGAGTGGGGGGAAAAGACTGCATTATGTGACTGAAATTGGCCTGGAGACAGCCTTAAACCATATTATGAGTTGTGCAATACATTCTTCAGGCCATTACTTTTGCATTCTGCAGCTATTACAAATTTACAGTTGACTGCAGTAGCCTTACTATAGACATGCAATGCATGCAGCTCAAATGCAGTTATGTTATGACACCACAATCCTGTTTTACACCTTTTTGTTTAATGGTATTGGTATAGTTTATTGTTTATGGCACTTCAGTTTTTATTGTTCATTTATTGCACTACAGTTCTAATTGTCCATTTATTGCACTACAGTTTTTAGTGTTTTTTTTAATTGTGCTACAGTTTTTATTGTTTATTCTTTATTGCAGTACATTTTTTTTTAATTTTTATTGTTTATTGCACTACAGATACCATAATATATCTGTATTTACCACACTCTTGACACAACCTGGCCAGGCGCCCAGTGTGGGACTGCATGTTGTGAGCCCTCTTAGCAGCAGCTGCTGGGAGAGAAGCACACCATTACACATACCAGTTTTGCACAGATTCAGCTTGTATTTTAGTAAAATAATTGAAGAAATACTTACATATCTCTGAGGAATGCTCATCCCTGGCCTCTTGGACCCAGGTGTCCAATGCTTCCATCTTTCTATGCTTCAGGTCATCAATAGTGGTGATGACACTGCTCACCAGTACGGTGGATACCAGTAGCACTAATACGTTCTCTGGCAAATAAATCCCAGGCCTTAGCCTTACATTCTGAGCCCTTGTAATTGCCCTGCAACAGTCTAGGCTCATAATTGCATATCAGAAGCATAACAAAAACACTGGACTCCTTCACACCCCATCTCTGTGCCCAAAAGTGCACATCCTCTCCAACACCACCAGGCATACCAACAGTTAGAAAGACTCCAGCAAATGATGCAGAATACTCACCTATTAGCTTTAATATAGGCTGTCTTCTCACCCTTACACATCATTTAGCAACATTCAAAAAAGTGATATGTTGCTTAGGATCACGCAAACTCACATAGCAGTGCTTAAACGTGCACAACTGTGTTTTAGCGAAGCTTAGCAACACACAAACAGTATTAGCTGTTTATCATTTTTAAGCATTTCTTTGCACTGTGTAGCTCTTCCAAATGTAAGTGTTTTGTTTTTAAAGTAAAAGAAATGTTACATTGCATTAAACAAATGGTATGTGTGCTAGGGACTCAAACCCAGGACATAAGAAGCTTTAGGCTATCACTCTACCCATTTAGCTACTGCCATAGTACATAAAGTAGTATACTTTCATATATGCTACTAAGCTACCACACAGTGATGCACAAACAGTCTCAAACATAACCAGAAATAATTAATTAATTACGTCCACTTTCTATTTTTAGATGTCTGGCAGGTGTCAGCTGTGTCTGTATAAGCGTAGCTTTGCATTGCGGTGCTCTGCAGAGCGCAAACCGACATAAAAAAAGATGTGATAATTAATTACATCTGGAGTCTATTTTTAGATGTCTAGCATGTGCATATATCTAAGTGCAGTTTGGCATTGCTGCAGTCTGCGTCATGCAAACCAACATTTAAAAAAATAGGAAAAAAAATAAAAAAAAAAGAGAAATTTTCAAACACAAGCTATTAATTCACAGCACATTTTAACAGTAGCAGGGAACATTACAGGGAGCCTCACCCTGTAGATAACATCTCACCAGGCATCCACAACCATGAGATAGCCTTTACACTTCTGTCTACATGAACTCAATATCCCTGTTACTATGCTCTCTCTTGGCAGTGTGGCATGATTAATATGCATGGCATGCTGCTGAGTGGGGAACCATGATCGTGTACATGTATACATTCCACGTATGCTCTGCACAGATCCTACATGGATTTTATTGAATCCTGGGGGAAATTAAATTATGTGTTTTTGCTCAGTTTTGCCCTCATTTTGTGTTAGTCATCAGTGGTTCTCCTAGTCAGTTGGCCCATTTGCTCCTCTCCAGGAAAAGGGTCACCAAGAAGTGCCTGTTATTTAGGCAGGGATTGGGGTGGTTTGAGTTTTTCATGCTGCAGTCCTATCCTCCCTGGTACTCATCAAACTGCCAGGAAGAGACATGAAATGAGTTGATAGTGAAAGACATCCTGTCTACTGTAAGGGTTTTTTTTTTTTCACAAGAAGTTCTGCCCATCCTCCACAGCACAAATAATAAGTTTTCCAGTTTTGTGCCATGGAAATACCACAACTCAGTGTGCCTTTCAGTGGGAATGTCCCTCCCTTCCCTCATAGGGGGTGGTAAGGAGGCCAAGCCCCTTCACTTTGTCCCTCTCTACTTGGTTCCTCTAGAACAAGTCCTACCAGTTCAACCACAGTCACCTTGATCACAATCGTGGTGTCATCCATATGTGTCATAGAATAAGGTAAAATAAAATTACTTGATCATGAAAATTAGCCATAGTTGTATCCTGCCAAAATAAAGATCAGTCAAGTAGGAAAACAAATTCAAGCTTCTATAGTAAGTTGCTTTGCCAAATGTAAAATTCAAACAAATGATGCCCAAAGGCTCTCATAAGCATCACTGTAGAAACCTGGCAATTATTACTTACTTGTGTACCCTACAATCTGTCACTGTCAGTGTAACTGCCATGTTTCTGCCCCTTCAATCACTCTAATCTTCATAATCTGCCATGAGAACATTATGCATTATTAGACTGTGTACAAAATGGCGGATGCAGTCACCTAATTCTGAGATCATTAAAAATATGCCAAACAATTAGCATTTGGTTAATCCATATTTTAAATCTTCTAAAGACCAGAGTTGAAATATTTTTTGAAATAGCCCATTAAAATTATATATATATATATCTATATATATATATATATATATATATATATATATATATATGTGTGTGTATATATATATATATATATATATATATATATATATATGTGTGTGTGTGTGTGCATGTATGTATATATATATATATATATATATATATATATATATATATATATATATATATATATATATATATATATATATATATATATATATATATATATATACATACACATACACACACACACACACACACACACACACACACACACACACATATATTTTTTCAAGACACTAACGGCAGGATGGTGGCATTTAGCCTCAACATACATACATTACATAAACATATTTCAAGCATGGGCATTAATGCCTTTCTAGCCTGCCAATATACAAAAACAGCTGTTCCCATAATAAGTGTCTAGGATGTTCTTAAAAATATCTGAACTAGTGCTTACTTTAATGTAGTTTGGTAGTCTGTTCCATGCATCAGCTGCTCTGTCAGAGAACCAATTAGTACACTTCTCATCCCTAAAGAATCTCCTGCTTAAATTTTCTGGTTATTTTCTACTACTTTTTGTTAACTCCAAACATTCCCAGAGATAAAAGTCTTCTCTTAAATATCTGTATGAGACATTGTACAAATTCAGATATTTTAGTCTTTCATAATAACTTAAATTTTTACATCCATAGATGCCCTTGGTATATTTCTGCTGTACTCATCCAGTTTACTCATAAGGTTCACATATTGTTCTGCCATACTCAAGCTTGGGTCTAATGTAATTAACAAACAATGATTTCATTATTTTTGATTTGCTAGACTTTACAAATCTTTTTTATACAACCTATAGTTCTATAACTATCATTAACCAAATGGTTGCTATGATTAGAAAAAGTCAAAGCTGGATTTACCCATAAGTCCAGGTTATTAGATGAATCTACATTTTCAATTACTGTGTGCTGTATTAAATATTCACCTTTTAGTTTATGACTCCCAAATGTCATATGCTTAGTTTTGATGTATTTATCAGCATATTATTCTCCTGTGCCAAAATGGTCAATTTCACCAGTCCAATTGTTGTATGATGCTTGCCATGTCCTATCTGTAAGCCATACAGCTATCCATCTTATCAAGAGTAAATCAATACCTAGTTGTTCTAATTAATTGATCAGTGTTTTGTGTATGAAGCTGTCAAATGCTGAAGTTAAAGCTATATAAATTACATCACAACACAATTTTTCAGTCATAGCTGTTATTATATTGTTATAGAATATCATATTACAGGTTTCAGCGTATGCATGCTGATATATGGTTTCAAGTCCCAACCATTTCAGTTTTGGC
This sequence comes from Protopterus annectens, assembly GCF_019279795.1. Classification (NCBI taxonomy): domain Eukaryota; kingdom Metazoa; phylum Chordata; order Ceratodontiformes; family Protopteridae; genus Protopterus; species Protopterus annectens. Next base: position 941,786,184 of record NC_056741.1, read on the forward strand.
AATAAATTATCCAGTATTACCGTCTTTTTTTATTTTTCCAGAATATGAAAGTAGACTTCAGTTCTGTATGGCTCTTAGTTTGTCCTACTACCCTTTCCTTTAAAGACAGGTTTAATAAGCACGTGTCCAGTCTTGAGAAATCTCCCAATATTTATATGACCTAGTAAATAATAGATATAATGATATTGTAAGTTTTTGCTGAAGCATTCTTGGGTCAGTGTTACTAAATCCATCTTCTCCCTGTGCATGTTTGGATACAGTTTGTATAGTTCCTATAACCTAATTTGATTCTAGTATCTGAGGTAACTTGGATGTCCCTAGGACAACTTATCATGCTCTTTGTACAGCCAAACTGCTTTGCATAAGCTATAGTAAATTACATACATACATATATATATATATATATAAAAACTAATCTGCTGTGTCTGGGAATAAATTTTATAATCTATACACAGTTTCTCAATGTGTATGTTTTTACTACTTCCATATGTTATGTATTTATAAAATGCTCAATATCGTTATATAAATTTACTTCATTTTTTCTTGATCTTCTCTTACACTTTGCTGAATTTGTTTGTCCTGTTTTTTTGTTTCATTCTTCAAAGTTTTAGTTCAACCTCTTTTCCATTTCTTATCTTTTTTGTTTCTCACCTTAATCAGGTATCTTTTTCTTATAGAAATATATGTCCCTGATGGTGTATGCCTTGATTCTGATGTTAAACAGTTTTTTTGATTTTATGCATTCAAACAATTTCTCTTACAAAACTTTCCACACTCCTTCTATAATTTCTACACTGAATGCATTGCTCTAATTAAGTTTTACAAAGTGACTGTTTTGCTTCCGTATAATCTGTAATTAATTTTCTGTGCATTGGTTTATATTTCAGTTTGGCAGAATTAAATAACAAATTACCCTTTATAACTCCATGATCCCTGCACATCAGTGGTTGTAAAATCTGACATGCAGTAACTGTATTTTCTTTAGAAGTATAGGAGTACAAACAATGTCTAGTATGTTCTGTTCCCTGGTATTTGTTTTTTTTTGTTTGTTTTTTTTACAGTCTGAAGGAATCATTAATAATTTCCTTACTAATGTTCTTGAATCAATATTATTCCAGGCTGTTTCTGGTGAATTTAAGTCCCAGCCACTGTTATTATTCCCTCTTGTGTTTCATGAAAGAAATGTATAAATTCCTCCAGGTCATCAACACTTTACTTTTGTGGTCTATACACTCCGAAAATCGTTACTTGTTCCAGGGTTGACTTTATCATTACAGTTATACAGTCTATGATTCTAATGTTATCATTGAGCATGTAATAACCACAGGTCTCATTACTACATATAATAACAGGTCTCATAACTATATTTAATCCCTACCATAACACGTCCACCTGATTCTTTTGTTAGAATGTTTGTTACAGTAAAAACTTTTATACCCAGGGAGAACTGGTTTCCAGTCGTTATTCTTTAACCATGTTTCACAGACAATAACATCAATCTTGTGGGAGTGTAGCAAATTTTCCAATTAAAAAAAAAATTATTGATACTCCTAGTGTTAACCACCGTCAGAGATGCATCAAATGTTGCTGTCTGTGAACTGTTAAATTTTCTATCTGACAAAATTCCTGCCATGTGTTTGTCAAATATTGCAAAATATCTGCTGCAAAAATTCTCTTCCCTGATCTCGATAACTGAGTACATGCCATCCTGTCCAAAAATGTGTCCCCAAAATTAGGCTCAGATGCTCCAGACATTTCCATTTTTTCAAACAAGACTTTTATTCATGTAGGTATTTATCCCAAAAAATCTTTTAATTCACAGTCACATGAGACCCCTTTCTGTATGTGATTTGTGAAATTATGTCCTAACACCTGTATAAGCTATGCTATCTAATATAGCTGTGAGTTCCCTACTAAGAGTCAGAGTCATTGCAGACCAAATAATTTCTACCAAGTTGAATAAAACATCATTAAGATATTCTAACCTCTGCCTCACATCCTGTAATTTGCTCCTGGCAACCATAACACTATTCAATGTTCATTATCTTCTCTGCAAATCTAAGTATCATTTCCTCTAATAAATGAATCTCCAATTACAAGAATATTCTTTCTAGCCAGTTCTGATAAATCTTCGTCTTCTAATTCCGTGAAATCTGCTTTATCATTGGTTACAAATGAATGAACTTTATCACCATTAGTCTTATTAATTTTTTTTTTATTTTTTATTTTAACATTTGTTGACCTGGAATGTCCGACTAGGTTCCACAGATCCTGTTTTCAGAGGAGGCCCGGGGAGAAATGCTCCAGAAGCATGTCTTTAGAATGTGGGAGGAAACCGTAGTGCCCGCAGGAAACCCACGCGAACGCAGGGAGAATATGCAAACTCCACACAGAAGGCACCCCAGCGGAGAATCGAACCAGAGAACCTCTTGCTGTGAGGCAACAGCATTAACCGCTGCACCACTGCGCCGCCCACTGGTTGCATTGTTTATTGCATTTGCAAGCATACATTTCTGATCCAACTGTCTCTATGCATTCACAGCTTGAGATATGCTGTCAACATCTTTCTCCTCTTTTTTATTTTTTATTTATTTTATTTTTTTTTTACAGTAATGTTCTTCAATCCTTCCACATTCAATTTTGATTTCTTCCTTCTCACCTGCCTCTTGCCTCTTTTTTTTTTTTGCCTTCTCTTTTGAAAAAAAAAATTATGCCTTTTTCTGTAAATTGAAGTTTTTTTTGATAGAGAAATGTTAACATTCCTTGCTTTCTGTATATTACATAACAAAGCAGTAACCGTTTTAGTCTATATTCTCTGCTTTACAAACATTTGTCATTTTTTCCGTCCTTGCTATTTGTTATGAACTTCTTCCTTTCTTTTTTGATTTCCTTTTATATGCTCTGAATCCTCAGATTGCAGAATACTTGTACACAGAATTTCATAGATGTCATTGGCATAATCTTGTTTCACAGAGGCTGAGTGATCTTTACAGACAATAGACACATCCCTTCCTAAATGTGTTCTGTTTGCTGTTTTACCAACATTCTTTATTACATCAGTCCATTCATTTATGTATGTAACAACAGCTCTTCAAGCCGTGTCATTTTCACAAGTGCAGTCATCATTGGTAAGTCTAGATTTACTACTAATAATGGTAAGCAAATCACCCAGCTTTTGACATAGATCACCAGTGTTATCAGGTATTACCTTTAAATATACATAGCATTTATTGAACTGTACAAGATATTTGTGCCTTAGCAAATTATTAATGGCGTACTCATTTAAGGAATATTTATTCATCTGCAAATAAATAAAAACATTCTAAAAGAAAAGAATAATCACAACAGTTACCACAGAATACAGTGATCTTAAATCAGCTTTGATGAGAAAAATCACACAGACAACATACAGATAAATATTAAATTAAGTACAGTGATGTTGTTGCTTTGATCGTATAAGTTGTGAAAATCACATAAAAGCCGGAATTTCTTTACATGGAGAGGGAATGCGAGCAGTAGCTTCTACTGAAATGCCAAATAAATTCTATTTTGTCAAGACACTCCTCCCAAGCACTTCCTCTCCAGTTCACCTCTACTATTTCCAAAATGGAAAAATGGAAGCAATGATGTCTTGTACAGGTAATAGTGTTCCTGTAAAAGGTGGTGTTTTCATATTAGTGTGTTCATAGAGTCTCATATAGAATTCACATTCTGTGTGGCCAACATAAAATGCCTAGCACAGGGAACAAATGACAATATATACCAGTCCTTTAGACCTACAATTTTCACTGACTGATTTGTTTCATGACAAAAAAATATATATGCCACCCCTTTGTGCTTTGATTCAAAGTTTTGAAAAAGCCTGTAAAATGGAATTTCATAAATTATATAGTGAAAAAAAACAAAGGTTGCTTCAATAGTAATTTAGCCATGGAGGAACATTAACTTTTGAATCCTTGGTTGGTAACCCAGGCCTTTCAGATATGAAACCAGACGAAGGGGGAGGGGTGTTTCTTATGAATACAGACAACCAAATAAGTAGTATGAATTTAATTTTATTGGACACAAACACATACTTACCGGTGCTGCAAAATGAAATTACTATAGCATACCAATGCATTAATTTATTTATTTATTTATTTATGTAGTTATTTTATATTTGTTGACCAGGGAAGTCCAGCTAGGCAAAAAAGTCCCTTTTCAGTGGAGGCCTGGAGAGAAAATGTTCCAGTTCATGCAGCACAAACAAAGTATTTTAAGTTATACAACATCAGCAATGTCAGGCAGAATACAATTAAAATATATTTTACAATGTCAGACTAGGTAGGATAGTAGCAATGCATAAAGTAGTAAAGCATCTTATACTAATTATATTTTATACAGATATTGTTAAATTACTATGCAGTATGATAGATGTCACAATACAGAGTACTGAGTTATTAACAAAGGGTGGAAAGAAAAAGTTGATTTAATTATGAGACATAAATGAAATAAGTTTTAAAAGAGTTAAGAGAGACATATGTAGAAGATGAGGTGGATAAAGACAGAGTGATAGTTGCTAACAAAGTAGAGGCGTGCAGAGGTACCGTAGAAGAGGAGGAAGCAGAGATGTTATACTTATCCTGGAGATCTACAGCTACAGAGCCAGGTTCTTGAGAGGGGTTTTCTTATATGTGTTCTGAATGTCTGTTGGTTTTCAAATATCCTGAGAGCATGTGGGAGGGCATTTCAGTGGGTAACAACAGAGTGAGTATAGAGAGGCTCCCGATGGATTTTGGGCTTTAGTGAGAGAGAGAAGAGAAGTTTGCCTTTAGAGGGAAGAGCTTTGGTAAGGTGATAGTGTTGAAGCATGACTTTTAGTGACAGATACTTATCAGAGTGGTATATTATAGAATGAGCCAGTAGTAGCTGACTGTAGTGAAGGTGATGTGGGAATGCAATCCAATATAGTTGTTTAACAGCAGAAAAGCAGTGAGTTCTGAAGGGGGAATTTGCAGCAAAGCAAACTATTTTACTGTAGAATTGCTCCAGCTTTGTTTGTAGGTTAGTAAAGCGTGGTGAGGCATACAGTTGGTAGATAGGCAGTAGGCTTTAGATTGATTGATTTTTACAGGATAGTTTAATGCAAGGGGTGATTCAGCCAGCATTACTGCAATTTTTCTTTAATCCATACACCCTAATTCACATAATCGTTGAATCCAGAAAGTTCACAAAAACATGAGGGACCACCCCTTCAAACCTATAGTGGCTGCCCAAGCATCTAAAATGTACCCCATAGCTGTTTATGTAGACAGGTGATCAAAGTTGTTGTATAACAATAATGATTATTTATTAAAGGATTCATGGGATTTTTTAGAAAAATTGAATCTTAATTTATTCAATGAAAATATTATTTTTGTTATGATCAATATAACTGACCTGTTTTCATGTATTTCCTATGTGGAAGAAATGAAATATTCTTAAGAAGTGTTACTTAGTGTTTCTAGCTTGAAGGCACACAAGGTGCAGTTTTTAATAGAGCTAATAGATTTAATTCTCAGTAACAGCTTTACTTCATTTGCAGGGGAATATTTTAAACAGGTGAGGGGGTTGGCAGTGTGGGCAGCTTGTTCCCCCATATTCACCCATATGGTTATATGGGCTTGTGCAAAGAAATATATTTGGCCCTTTCTATGTGCCCAATGCTGAAAGCTTTATGGCTAGTGTTTGGACAATATTTGTTATTTTATTGCAGGTTACTTTTAGCAAGCTTGATGAATTTATTGATTATTTGCGAAGACCACCGGATTTTTGAGATTTACCTACTACTAGTGTTTAATAATAATAATAATAAAAAAAATAAATTTTTTTGCATGTTGAATTAACAAAGACTGACAAAGGTTTCACTTCCAGCATTTGCAGGAAATCTATATTTCAAACTGTTATTTACATTTCAACAGTAGTCATCCATTGCATTTTAAAAATTGTCCGGTAAAGGGAAAATTGGGGAGACCAACCATAATGAATTCAGATCTGGATATTTTTTTTAAGAGAGAGAGAAAATTCTGGATATGTTTAGAGTAAGAGGATAGACATGCCCCCAGATTCATGAAGCTCGGTGCAAGTTCGGCGTAAGGCTTGCGCCGGCCGTGCGGCATAGATGTGGAGTTGTTGTGCCATATGCATATTAATGAAGGTGTGCAGCCGCCACAGCCACATGCATAGGAAATGTGCGCAAGTGCAAGGGGCATATCGAAGTAGTGCAGGGAGGCGTGTCAGTGTCAGCTTTCGAGGAGCAACCTAAACTGCTGAATATTATATTCCGCCAGCAATAGTAATCGTACCTATCAGTGTCCATGGAGACTGAAACATATGCAAAGCAGAGTCCCTGCCAACAGAAAATAAAGACTCAAACACAAATGCACGGTAGGGAATAACGGGTCCCTACCCATGAACAAATGACAGGAAAACTGTGTGCAGGTAGTCCAACGTAGTGTTGATAGCTATACCGTGTGGAAGTGAAACGTAACAGATGTTAGCGCGCCACCAGTAGGTACATCCAGTCCAACAGAGAGGGTAACCAGCCGACCCATAATTTGAGGGAGGGAACATAGCTGTGCAGATGTGTCCATAACAAAATACATGAGGAGAAATGTAGATATAGGTAGTGACTGTATGTCTGAATCATATCCCATAAGCCATGTAATAGTCACATACAAAAGGTATGTCCGTATTTCACATACCAAATGTGATAGGAAATAGCATACACATGTAAACGAAACAGAAGGCGCATATAAACGAGCCATAACAACATGGACACATGTAGACCGAAAGGAACAGTATGATCCATACCGTTGACCAAGATTACCACCTGTCCCACTTTGCGAGCGACAGTCTCTCTGTGGGCAGATGTGTCCTGACACAAACATGTAAAACTGGCAAATGTCCAGAGAATATAGGACATAATTCCTCCGTAGATGTCATGCAATAGTTGCATTAAACATATTTTACTGGACGTATAATACATAAATGTCATAACAAACAGAATAAGATACTGAGATGCTACAAGAATAAGCTTAGATATAGGCAAGAATTGTAAGTTCTATCTGCCGAACTGACCGTGGGTATGTGTCGGCCTGTAAAATATGCTGTGTTCACCGCAACTGTCACAGTAGGGTTGCCACCCTTACAAATGGCCAAAGTGAGACATGTTTGGTATAGACATCAGACTGTACAGGCCGACACATATCCAGGGCCAGTACAAAGGACAGAACATAACTGTTTTGCCTACAGAAAAGCGTATTCCTGTAGCATTTTAGTTACTTATTCTGTTTCTCATAACAGTCAGGTATTTCAGATACAGAATTAACTGTTTAATGCAACTATCACATAAAATATAAGAAATATGTTTGTCCTAAAATCTCAGGACATTTGCCATGTTGACAATTACATGTCAGGACACAACTGCACAAAGAGGGACTGTCCCTCGCAAAGTGGGACAGGTGGTAACCCTATGTCACACTGGGGCCAATTGAAAAGGTGGAAACACAACCGTTGACTGTGGGGAGGCAGTGTCCATAACAGTCGGACATGTGTAAGGAATAGCTTGGACATAGGAAAAGGTGCCATCCTACCAATGAGTAGAACAGGCTGGCAAAATCCAGAAGGCAACTGTATAATCCGAATGTGTATGTGACACAAACGGGTAGTACCCGGATACACCAACCAAGTAATGAAAGTGAAGTAAGGGTGTGTACCCATGTGCGTGAGGTATAGCATGTGGAAAGCAAACATGGCAGGGTAGTCCACACAACCATAAAGGTACCCGACATATGTAGGGTAGTCAATGTGTAACTGTGGCCGTGTCATGGACCAACAACCAAAGTAGTGCTCTATGGGGTGTGAGTAATTCATGTGTGAGGGGTGTGTGTTTAATGGTAAATTCCTCAAAGGCGATACTTGTGTCATATGCAGAAAAGGTGAACCGGAGGTGTATGAGGGGGCAGCGGGTGAAGTGGAAAGAAACACAACCTCATGTAGAAACAGCTGCAAGACATGCAGACAGGCCATAGTGTAGAACACAATCCCACAAACATATGAATATGGAAATATGCGAGACAAATGTATAGATACGGCACCGTCACATACCCACAGATGGGTCCTGATGGAACTGGCCATAACAAATGCAACACACCTGGATGCATAATAGCCTACCCAGCATACCCTCCACAACACACAACCTGCCACCATACCAGAACGTCCACCAAATCCAGCCGTACTTGGTCCACTGGTTTGTTGCAGAAACAGCTACACACAGTGACCCCTACGCATATGTAGTAGGTATTGTCACCCTAGGCAGTGTCAGGATTGCAAACCATGTATCCCCTGCAGGTAAAACCCCCTGCACGTTTTCGTGAAGCCACAAAAATCTTCGATATCTAACTTGTTTTGGTCTTGACCAATTTTTGGGATATCCCTCACGGGATCCAACTTGTGTAAATAGTAGAATGGGTATGACGACATGATGTCCAATCCAGTAGATATCTGGACACAAGTCAGAACGTGCAGTGGAGGTCCATGACACTGTCCAGCCATAAGTGGGCATGCATAACGTACCACCCAGGATAAAAATACCTTCCCGTGACGTACGTGTCCAGACCTAAATAGGAGGGAGAATATAATGCACACATTTGCAAAGTGGAAAACGGCATGAGGGTGGGGAAGACACTACGTAAACAGGTCAACCCTGATCAAGTGTAAGGGACACTGACTGTGTGCAGTCATGACTGACCATACCTGTCAACCTGTGTGAGCAAGATATCTGGACAGAGCCGTGAATATAAGTGAGACAAAGGTCCAAAATCAGGGACAATCTGTAAACATATCTCTTAGAAACATAGAATTTGATATGGAGTATGAAGTCTGAAACCCAATTGTCTGTCAGCACGTTCCGACTGCAGTCTTTAATGCTGAGCTACTGCTGTGCCAGAACACAACAGCATATTACAGAGGTCCGTGCCATACCACTCAACTGTCCGGATATTCGCAGAATGACTAGAGTCACCACCTGTCCCACTTTGCAAATAACAATCCCTCTGTAGGCAGTTGTGTCCTGTGAAAAAAATCAAGACATAGCAAATGTCCTGAGAGTTTATTCCCTAATTTACTTCAATAGTCGCATAAAATGGTTATTTTATATATGACTCCTCAATATGTTATGTGAAGTAGCATAAGCAATTCAAATGTTACTACAATAAGCTATTACATGTACAAAAAAGTTTAAAGTTCAGTACTATGCATGGCTGTAGGTATGTTTTGTCCCAGAAAATCTGACATCTCTACAGAACATGTCCCACTTTGGGCAGTCGAAAAGGTGGCAACTCTAAGAATGACCACAGGTTCACCCCATAGTATTGGTGTGTGCTTCTGACAATCTGCACCAGTGTGGTAAATAGCTGAGGATTGACGTCACTAAATAATGAGAAATATCCTGAGTATAAGACTCCACAACCTGCAGAAAAGTCATGCTAATGCAAAACCTAGCATTCTATCAATGTTCTAAGCTTGTAAGAGCAATCGTTAAAATGTGTCCCTAATTGTCCCCCCATCGTGTAGGTTTTGTGCAGGTTCAGTGCTCTAAGAGATTGAGAGGTATGGTCTGTACATATTTACAGGAACAGCCGTTCACACTTGTGTAATGTACAACTGCATACCTGTAGTCACTTCATGTCCAAAAATAATAATCCCCGTATGACTGTATACAGGTAATAGTCAAATGTGAATGGGAACACCCCTCACCGTGGAGTATGGACTGTAACAACCCCACACATAATATGTAATGCCAACAGAATAAGCTGCTGACAGGTGCCCAAACACTTGTGTCTATAAACACAGGTAAAACTTCAAAATAGGGAGATAATCCCTGTCCATATGCTTCGTCTGACATTTGACCTCGGACAGGGAAGTTCCATTCACCAGGTGGACAAGCCTAAACCGAGATCACTACATGAACACCCTGACAATCAAAGACCTGTATGTGGCTGGACTATATGCCTTGGTGTTCTGCATATCCTCGGAGTGATTAACAATGCAGCCGGAGTCCACAGCAGTAGGCAATAGGGAATGTGTAATATGTAGTACCACCTTTTTCCCAGCAGGAGAATGGATGCCTGTGTCATAGGTGAAGCGGTGAGGCGTATGTTGATGTAGCTAAGTACTATGGGTATGCATATCAATAAGGGAGAACACCAATAGAATAGTGGTTCCGTTATCCGGCCAACGTGAATGCAGTCCCGGTTGACCTACGACCACTGCACATATAACTTGAAAGTGTAATGAAAGCGTTCGTGCAGTACACACATTTAAATATGTAAAGGTGAACGTGTGTTTTGCAGTAGTCCGTAAACTGGAATACAGATATGTAACTGTTACAGTCAGAATTATGAAAGTTCACAGAAGCACAATTATCTATGAAACATATGTAACCCACAATAAGGATATGCAAGTGCGCCTGCGCGTGTGTAATCCGCTCACAGAATAGAAAATGAATGGTGTTTTCCACACGGTCTATGTACATGGCTCATACCTGTTAAACCCGTAAAGTACGAAACCGGACAAAGCCATGACAACAACTGGTACAAATAGGGACAATCCCCAGATATTGCCTAACAAACATAGAAAGTGGATAGAATAACAGGTGTGTCACTAGCATGGATTCTCTGAAGGGTATGAAGTCGTAACCTGAAATGTTTGTCATTATTTACCAACATCAGTCTTTAAGGATATGCCACTAACTTGCCAGATAGAAACAAGGTTCTGAAAAACAGACCACAAATAGGGACAATCCCCAGATATTGCCTAACAAACATAGAAAGTGGATAGAATAACAGGTGTGTCACTAGCATGGATTGTCTGAAGGGTATGAAGTCGTAACCTGAAATGTTTGTCATTATTTACCAACGTCAGACTTTAATGATATGCCACTAACTTGCCAGATAGACAAAAGGTTATGAAAAACATAGCAAAGATAAGAGGCAAAAAGCTGTACATGCAGCGGAAATCTGTACAGTTGAAAGGTATGATATGGAGATATATATGCACATATATCCACAGACATAATCCAAAGCAAATTACGAGATGAGGAATGTACAGACATATGTATATATGTACAGATATATATATATATATATATATATATATATATATATATATATATATATATATATCTATACACACACGATACATTAATAGATATATATACACAACAAACATATGTCCCTGTACATATAACACATGTACATAAATAGGTCACTGTATAGCTAATATGGATAGATAGACAGACATGCATGAAAGGAGAATACACCGATGGTTTCCAAACCATTTCCCGGAAACTACCAGTGTGACAGGGCCTGCAAGTTCTACACGCTAAACATGAATATAGGTGTCCTTTGCAGGACCCCAAAAATTGATCCGTACAAAGTGCGAACCATCATTGATGCTAAATACGCCACAGCTGCAACTACGATATAGCTGTACATGCAACAGTAGCAGGTGCAAGGGTAATAACACATGGGTCGATTGAATGTATGACGTACGAGCTGATATCCACAGAGTGGGGAGTGCTCGGAAGTGTCCTCACACGTTATTATCGCTCACATTAAACATGTCGAATGGGTACTGTGGAGGTGTGTCAGGTATGGGAATCATGGGTATGCAGAATTGGGCCAAGGTGTTGGTTGGCACAGATCTATTAGGTACGCCCCATGGGAGTGATCAATATACCTATGTGGGTATAGCACACACCTATATTCACCAAAAAGGTGCAACCCAACCATTGGATATTGTGTAAACCATTGGGGGAAGACGTAGGGACCTATATCAGTGTCATGTAGGCGATTATCAAGTATGGACACGCCTGCGCGTGTGTAATCCGCTCACAGAATAGAAAATGAATGGTGTTTTCCACACGGTCTATGTACATGGCTCATACCTGTTAAACCAGTAAAGTACGAAACCGGACAAAGCCATGACAACAACTGGTACAAATAGGGTCAATCCCCAGATATTGCCTAACAAACATAGAAAGTGGATAGAATAACAGGTGTGTCACTAGCATGGATTCTCTGAAGGGTATGAAGTCGTAACCTGAAATGTTTGTCATTATTTACCAACGTCAGTCTTTAAGGATATGCCACTAACTTGCCAGATAGAAACAAGGTTCTGAAAAACAGACCACAAATAGGGACAATCCCCAGATATTGCCTAACAAACATAGAAAGTGGATAGAATAACAGGTGTGTCACTAGCATGGATTCTCTGAAGGGTATGAAGTCATAACCTGAAATGTTTGTCATTATTTACCAACGTCAGACTTTAATGATATGCCACTAACTTGCCAGATAGACACAAGGTTATGAAAAACATAGCAAAGATAAGAGGCAAAAAGCTGTACATGCAGCGGAAATCTGTACAGTTGAAAGGTATGATATGGAGATATATATGCACATATATCCACAGACATAATCCAAAGCAAATTACGAGATGAGGAATGTACAGACATATGTATATATGTACAGATATATATATATATATATATATATATATATATATATATATACACACATGATACATTAATAGATATATACACAACAAACATATGTCCCTGTACATATAACACATGTACATAAATAGGTCACGGTATAGCTAATATGGATAGACAGACAGACATGCATGAAAGGAGAATACACCGATGGTTTCCAAACCATTTCCTGGAAACTACCAGTGTGACAGGGTCTGCACGTTCTACATGCTAAACATGAATATAGGTGTCCTTTGCAGGACCCCAAAAATTGATCCGTATGAAGTGCGAACCGTCATTGTTGCTAAATACTCCACAGCTGCAACTACGATATAGCTGTACATGCAACAGTAGCAGGTGCAAGGGTAATAACACATGGGTCAATTGAATGTATGATGTACGAGCTGATATCCGCAGAGTGGGGAGTGCTCGGAAGTGTCCTCACACGTTATTATCGCTCACATTAAACATGTCGAATGGGTACTGTGGAGGTGTGTCAGGTATGGGAATCATGGGTATGCAGAATTGGGCCAAGGTGTTGGTTGGCACAGATCTATTAGGTACGCCCCATGGGAGTGATCAATATACCTATGTGGGTATAGCACACGCCTATATTCACCAAAAAGGTACAACCCAACCATTGGATATTGTGTAAACCATTGGGGGCAGATGTAGGGACCTATATCAGTGTCATGTAGGAGATTATCAAGTATGGACAAGCATACGACCAAGATGGTAACCATACCTGCCAGAATGTCAGAATAAGACAGCTGGACTAAGGCATAGTACATGACAGACAAATAGGGACTATATTAAATATACCTCAGACAAAGTCAGACCATTGATAGAATAATTGCATAGTCGGGAATACAAATGTTATGAGAGTTAGTAATCATGAAATAGAAATGTCAGTCATGATTACCTAACCGCACAGTCTGTCATGGCTTGCCAGCAATCCATCAGAAAGGCACATTATCATGACAAATGTAACAGAATCATAGGTCAAACCCCAGGGCATATACCCATAATGTGTACAGGTGAGAGGTATGAAGGTAACCCATCCTAATGAAATGTACAGAACTAGTGATACTAGGTGGACAGGTGAGAAGAAAGACGTCAGGACAAATGACAAAACATGTACAAGTCATAAGCATGTTTGTCCACAAATGTGAATTACAACGTGTGGCCTGTGAAAGTCAATGTGGAAGGTTAACAGACTCAAATGACATGTGTCCCTCAGGGTGTCATGCAGTGTCACCGATAGTGTCCAGTCCCCCATACTCGTACGTGAGCTCTGCCACTGACGGAAAGCGCAAATACCGGCGTACACATAAGGTACATGATGGAATAAGTAGTGTGGATAAGCACCTGTTGGCCTGTGTGAGGAATATAACCCAGTGGGTGGGTGTGTCCTGCAATAGGAATGTAATGGTAACTGTCCTGTGATGGCGCTATGTATTGTGTGTATTGGCGTAACTGTATGAATGTGCAGATGTATGCCTCATATGTGTGGTGTGTTCCTCTCACAATCTGTACCTGTCTGCCAAATACCTGAGAACTGACGTCATTAAATAATGATAAACATATGTGTTTAAGACCCCAAATCCCTCAGAAAGGTCATACTAATGCAAAACCTATAATACTGTCAACTATCTACGTTTGTAAGAGCAATATGTAGAATCTGCCCCCCCATCATGTTAGGCTTTGTACAGATGTTTTGCACTAGGAGGGTGATAGGTATGATCAGAAACAGATACATGTCTGAGGAAACAGCATTATCGACTGCAAGATAACTCAGAAGGTATGAAAAGTGCTGCAGTAAGAAGTTCATCCGCAGGTATGTGCTGACATGTCAAATGACACAGCAGTCTGCAGGAAGTACCTATAGGGTGTCACCTTTACCAGTGATGACAGTGGGACATACCCACAGCCATGCATACACCACAAATAGACATAGCACACAGCAAAGCCTAGGCCATGATACACGAAGCCTCTGGCGTGTATGGATTGAGTGAGAGTACAGCAAGGAAAGATGACTGCCAGGCTATTCAACAAACACCTGCAGGGGCGTGCAAGACTGCCCGTAACACGAACATTGCATGGACAATGTTGGGATTTGCAACATACCCCATTTGTATGTGTAAGCTATGCAAATGATGTAATTATAGGTTTGCCACCTTTCCAAATGCCCAAAGTGTGACATTTGTGCTACAAACATCAGATTTTGCAGGGCAAAACATACCCACGGCCAGAGCAAAGGACAGA
>NC_056741.1:941806004-941851004 GCF_019279795.1 Protopterus annectens
ACACACATGTACAATCTGTAGTGTGCATGCAGCTACTATGCATGTGCAGTAGCTGATGTAAGTAACTCATCTGTGCCTAACTACAACATGCAGTTGCAATGCAGCCCCATCATTGACACCTGTATATGGTGACATACTGATAGTACGGTTGGATGTACAGCAGGTATGGATGGATGTATGTACATAAAGAAGTGATCCACCTGTGTAGATGGATGTTTGCTGGGGACGGCTCACAGGTGTGTCACATGCCATCCTACCATTACATGTGCAAACAGTACGCTATGTTACCATTACTTGACGGTGGAGACATAGAACCTACACAGCGGTCAGGTGTTACCGACAGTACATCACTTGACACCTGTAACACTTATATCCTCCCGTGTGCATATAGCAGCACGATTGCCGAAGGTAGCTTTGGTACACATAATGCGGCCAATACTGCTGCATGTCTGTCAGACTTATCATCATATAGCAGGTGTATCATTCACAGTACTGCCATGTGTGTTTGCTTGTGTGACCATATATGCCACATATGGTGGGGAATACATCCCAATTGTTACACACCCCTGTACACTGTTGTAGAGATCTGTACATACTGCAGTGTGGAAAGCATGACGTAGGCAGGTGTGGTGTGTGTATCACACACATCAGCTATCCATATGTGTATGACATGTGTGGTCTCCACAGTGTGTGTGTGTGTATGTAGGTATGTATGGCTGTCTGGTGCATGGAGTGAGGGTGTATGCTACCATACAGATCACACAGGATCCCTAACCCCTCATGGTGATGCAGTCCACTACCCTGTTGATGCCATCAGTCTCAGCCACACTGACTACCTGTACATGTTCTTTCTCTGTGTCACGTCGTGTGGGTTCACAGTACTGTGATGACCACATAGGCATGGGTCCTCACCTCAACACTATGGGATGTGCGTTATAGTGTTGTTGACCCCGTGAGTGTGAGCATGTTCCTGTAATGTGACAGGGTATTACTGCTACACAGTGAGGCCTCATGCTATCAAGTGGCCTCTAACATTATCATTGGCCAGACTGCTGTGTACAACCCCTGCACCATACCTGTGATGTGACCTGGTATGGATGTCATGTCTCTAGCCACTGTAGCCTATTAAACTGCCCACATGCTTCTGGATCAGTATATGTGTGGACATCTGTGTTATGTTAGACTTTCCAACAGTCAGGCTGAGGCAATGTATGGCATGCTGATATTGCCATATGTGCCTGTGAGTACTCCACAGTTACACATGGGAGACTGCAAACAGTGCTACCTGTAGGCACATGCAAGTAGACCATAAGGAGGGAACCAGGGCATCATTACCAACATGCTGTTACTGTTGTTACTGAGACACATACTGTGAACATATAACAATGCAAGCTAAACCTGTACTACATGGTATGTCTGGTGCATGTCAACAGTACACAACTAATGTAATATACACGTCTCTCACTATTCACACACAACTAATGTAATATACACTTCTCTCACTATCCTTACACAACTAATGATGTGGATGACAGGGATGTGGCACAGGCTTCATCATATGCACAGGGTGATAATGTTTGCCAGGGGCATAGGCTGCACCAATGGATGACATCTTGTGTGTGGGTAAGGGCCAGTGTTATGATTGGACATGTCTGTTCAGTATGCATGTGGGTGTTGTGGTGCCCTACAGATGTCTTTGCTGTGTGCGTGTATGTGTGCACACAGTTCTGCCTTTTGTGAGGCCTACACGGGGTATTATTGACAGCTCCAGATTGTACAGACCAGGTTGTACAGCTCACTGTGTCCAGCCATGGCCATGTGACCTGTGCCTGTCAGGGGTCGCACAGGCACTACCAGCCGGAGGTACAGCTTGGCTACTGTCCGACGACACATGTCCACTGGAACCGTGTCCCCGCTGGGAACATCCAGGGCCACATCCACATGGCCTGCTGTGTCCTGGTGTGGACAGCACAGCACCAGCTGCACTGCTACTGCTACCAGCACTATGGGAGCAGGCATGTGAGATGGCAAGCTCATGTTGACCTGCACTAGGTGGTGTAGCTGGCCTACGTCCACGTGGCCTACGCCTCACTCCTACCAGATGTTCCAGCACAGACAGCTCACGCTCACGGATTGCCATGCCACGGTCAAGGATTCCAACCATGTCACCCAATCGCCTGTCCAGAACATCAGCAATCTGCTGTTGAGCATTTGCCAATGCCTGGATGTTGTCATTTAGGGTACGGATAGCAGCCCTCTGCAGCCTCTGCCCTTCTCTGTTCTTCCATTCAGCACATGCCTGTGCCGCCATTACAGTCTGGAACATGCGTCTGGTGATACCAGCTGCTGCGCTCTGTCCTGCAGGTGCATGTCTGCCAGAGGTCCTCCTATGAGCAGCACCGGCCACATGCCTGTGTGGTACATCTGCAGTCATTACACTGACACCATGGTGTGTAGACACACCTTCTGTAGCCACCACACGTTCCTGTTCCACGCTAACAGACGCTGACTGTCCTTCATCTATGGCCACTGGTGATGCGGTATGTGTTGGCAGCAGAACTGTGTGCAGGGAAGAGGGGGACATAGCTAGGATGGCAACCATTGGCACAGATTCAGCCCCTGACAACCCTGCCTGTACCTCATGCATATGTTCATCACTGCTAGTATCTGTGGGGACACTAACATCAGATGGACCGCAGGAGGGTAACGCACCTACATCACCTGTGAATGCAAATAAAGCCTCTAAATTACAATAGACACACAGACACACACACACACAGACACACACACACAGACACGCACACACAGACACACACACAGACACACACAGACACACCATGCATGTGATCTGACAGATGGCATGCAGCATGCCTGTGATACAGCAGAGGGCATGCAGCTCAGACATTAATAGTGTTAGTAAGCATACCTCCCTGGGGTGCACACTACAGCAAGCAGGTGTCATATCAGTAGCCATGCAGTTCACACAATCATGGTAGTATGCATGCATCCTCGTGTTACACCATGTGGACTAGAACAGGATAGCAGTACACATGGCTGACGTGAACTTGACATGTAATCTGCTGCCGTGTGCATTAACATGCATACATGTCTGACACAATGGTGTCCTGACACATGTACAGCATCGTAATGGGCATCATATTGTGGTGTTGTCTGTATGCCCTACAGATAGAATGCATGTTTAGCAAATGTGCATGGCATGGAAGGGTAGTGTGAGCCGTCGACATTGCTATACAGTGTGAAGTACAGACACTGTGCCATTGCATGGCATCATGAGGCATCTATATTGCTGTACAATGCATAATATGTACACATTGCATAGCCATAACTGCATGCATACGCATGACATAACTGTGGATGGTGACCCACGATGCTGAGGTGTATACACACAAAACCATGCTGTGTCAAGTGACAGGTCACTGGAGGACCTACAGATGACATCCCTGCACAACAACTAGAGGGTCTTAGCTGCCTGGCAACCATGTCCACACATAGCGGATATGTCAATTCACCATTTCCCACATGACATTGATGTACCACACACATGAGGTGCACAGCTAACGGTGATGTCCTACAGCAGCAAGGCAAATGTACAGTATCTGTGGCCTGATGTGTCAATGTCTGTGGAAGCTGTACAGGTGACTACTGTCATGCTATGACACAGTCGTGATGTTCAACAGATCTTATATGGTAGACTTCAGTGACACCTCCACTAGTTGTGCACAGGCTTTTAGGATGTCCAGTGTAACACATCAACTGTATAATCAGTCAACTAAGGCTATAATTGGACCATGTGTGGACAATGTGCAACAGGGTGTATACACATCACATTTACTTTGCGGCTACGTGTCTCTGGCCATCCCCCATGGCCATGTGTGCACATGTGTTGGCCAAATGTGTGTGATGGCCATCTATCTCATATGTCTGTGTTGTCCCATATGACATACACCCATAGATGTCAGATATGTCACCATCCACAGGGCTATACAGACAACTGGTTGTATGTTTGGTATGTGGGGTATGGGTCATGGGATAGTGTGGCAATATTGCAGCTAGAACACTACATGTCTGGGACATGTCAGATGGCACATCACAATGTGTGCACCCAGTGCAGTGGCATATAACACAATGGTGACACCTGTGGTCTGCCCATATCACAGCTCACTGTGTGGTACTGTTTGCGTACCACACATGTTGTTCCAATGCATACTACATATGCCTCCATTGTAGAACACCTCCACCGTTGTATGCACAGCTGACCACACATGTAGCAATGACTACTGTGGTTTCAAGTCGGTGTATCACTTCATTTGTATATATTGCACATGGGTGGCCTGTGTGAATGATGGGTGATGCGACCTGTATATTGTGACTGGAATGAACATCAAGTGTGCAACTGTTAACTGGCCACATGGCAAATAGATCTATGCTTTAACATGCCTGATACTGATGACAGTCTCACCTGCAACGGACTCATGTCTGTGCGGCACTCCAGAGGTACCTGTATAGGGGTAACACAGCAGTATGAACATTATCCATGACTGTATGACAGCCACAGGGTGCACTGTGCATGTTAACACATTCGCCTGTATAATAGCATATAGTATGCACATGTGTGCATACACAGGGTAGCATAGTGTAGTATGCAGCATGTGTGTCCACATACCTTGCATATGTTGTTACTTTACATAATGTACAGTGACACATGCAACTAAATGGGATATAATAGCCATATGTGCAGTACTGACTTACCAGGCAACTCCAAGCTCATTGGTTGGGAAACACCCACCTCCACGATGGCAGCTAGTGTGTGTGGATACTGTTCTGAGGGTGTCCCCAGACTGGCCAGTAGCTCCTCAGTGTGTGTGAGTGGGGGCTGGGTTGGTGGCCCACCACCTGTTCCACCTTGTTCCCTGGCGATTGCAGTGGCAGGCTGTTTTGCATGTCATATCAAGTCCATGCAGTGTCTGCACACCTGCTGGTAGGTGCGGTTATGGCCACCCACATCGTTCACCCTCCTGCGTAGATCGTGCCACAGATTGTCCTGCTGCTGGGCATGCTGTGGCACATGGCTGAACAACACCTCGTAGTTCTCATGGAGGTACGGGATGAGGACATCATCCTCCTGGCGGCTGTACGCTGGAAGGCATGTACGAGGCATTATCTGTAAGACATAATGATGGTGACAGGTCACAGTTTCAGAGATGTACAGAGATACTACTGTACATACATTTCTATGACATCTAGTACATCTGCACATTTATCTTTGCAAATCATCATGACACTGACACGACTGAATGTGTTTGTGTCACACACATGTAACACCCGTTATGCATTGGATATCATCACCATATATGTGTGTCACCTCATTACAGTGTTCATACTCCATGTGAATGCTGTCTTGATGTGTGCATGTCTATTTGCCTGCACTGGTGTTCTTACCTATCTGCACATGCCTGGATGTGTCCACGGTAATGCTGTTGACCTTGATGCTGTGTATATGTCACATATCAACACAGACACAGCCTTAATGGACTTGAGCAGTGACAATGCACACATACGCATGGACACCTGTACATGCATGTGTTTTGCCATATGCATCTACACAGCACTGTACAGCTGTTCAACGTCCTGCCACAGATCGCCTGTGTTGCACATGTGATAAACATGGGACAATGGCTAGTCGGACGTCATTCACAGGGATTGTTATCAACCATTGCATGTACGGGCAAGGTTTCCTAGCTGTAACAGACAGCCATTATGCCACCGCATGGTGCATCAGTGCTACATTACTGATCCGGACAGTTGATACTACATCTAACATGCGGCCATCACACCATGTATGACTGGGATGACATGTGCAGCTGTGATGGACACGGTTGCATGGTTTGGCAGGAGTATGTCACATGTTTGGCACAGGGATCTGTCCAGCATGTGGCAATCCTAGTATTAGGACGGTGGCTGTCCATGACATATGTCTTACAGATCAGGATATGGACATGTAGCATGTCCATCATCATGGTGTAGCAAATGTCTTTATGCAAGGTAGACAGCATGCTGCATAGTGGAGGTGAGGATTGTGAAGGCTGGTATCGCCCATCCATGCATGGCCATTACCCCTTAAAGGTGATATGTGATCCAATATTGGTCACCCCAGTGCTGTATATGCCTGTCCAATGATCTGCGTGCTCATGGATGGCACCCTGTTATGACATGGGTACCTCATATGACTACCCAAGGGGCCTGGAGATGTCACCAAGGCTGGGAGGTGTACTGCACAACACCATCCCTTACACAGTGTCCATAATGTTGACCACAGCCTAGGTGGTAGTTAATGGGTATAGGGATGTTCACCTAGTGGTGGCAATGCTGATATCATCCTTCAGAATGTGCACATATGTCACACACCTCACCCACACAGCCCATTCTGTATGTTGTTCACAACACTGACACAGCTATTCCTCATAGGTCATGGCCATTCACATCCTTACATACACAGATGCCTAACATTTGTCTGTGTGGTATGGGCTACAATGACGGTGGAGTACAACACATTAACCCTGTAAAACTGGTGTGATATGCACATGTCACTCTGGCACCTTTTGTTGTTGTGAGTCTGTCAGCAGGCCACTGGTAGAACACTCCTGTGGCATACAAAGGTATTTGTAATCATACATCCGTACTGTCTTGTACATCTGTACTGCTAACATCTACAGGGATAATGGTTCATGGACATGCACACCATACTCAGCAGGGTTATAGTGCAGTGCCACCCATTATGACTGTCATCAACACTTGTGGGTTGATATTATCCAACACCCTATCTGTATTGTATGGTCATGCTAGGCACTTGTTCAGAACTTGCGAGCATGTCATGAGCTACTGGTTAATATAGCACCCATTCCACACCATTTCCCACAGGTACACTGGCTGTCCTAAAATTTCCAACTTGCTTATGGTACAACAGCTGTTGTACACACGTAACGCACATACCCTGTGAGACATGGTTGTATATACAGGCATGTCCAACTGTCACATACCAGTGCTATTGCCTGTCTATATGATGGATATGTCGTACATGTGGCAATAGAGCAATTGTCTCATGTACACATTCAATGCTCACCTCCCAACATACGACACTACAGCCTGTGGTGGATGCACTTATGCAGCCCTGCTGGGGGTAATTCTGTCACCAACCCTGACTGCACCTGACAGTCATGTGGGGATGTGTAACATTCGCAACACACCCCACTCATCACATAGTCTCACATGATCTCCACCACAGGCCACACATACGAGGACGACTTGTGCAGTACCTCTCCATACTCTGTGTAGGCACCAGAGGCAGCCCCCATCACGGAACACAACATCACCAACTTATAGCCCTCAGACTCATGTGTGCCCATCACATACAGCCAATAGGGTGTTATAACATACACAACACACCAGTCATAGGTGACTCTGTAGGCGGTCACACTGCAGTTCCACACAGCAGGCTACACAAGGCGATAGTAAACACATCTTGCTGTCAGGTAACTGGTTCTGCAACATAACCTATGCACCCATGCCACACCTCACCAGGTACGATGTGACTGTTATTCTCCATGTTAGTGTGACTGCTCTGAGATGCCACTGCACAGACGACGTGTGCAGGGACATGCAATAGCTCACCAGTCTTGTAGCCCTGAAGGTGTGGGCCTAGCCCTGGGGAGCATTATGCATTCATCCAGACCAGATACCACTGTACAATGACTGACTGTGTCACTTCAACAGTTGCCTATGCTTCTGCTGTCATTCCACAGGCATCTGGTATCTGTCCGCTTTGACTGACCTGGTCAAACACAATGCTTTGGCACAGATGACCTGCACCTGTCAGCCCTGGGAGTACAGATCACATGTAAGGCTCTTGCTGCTTCTATACTGCCTGTCTTGCACAGTTTCCAATAACAGACACTGGCAGAACGGGAACTGGCAAGCAAAACATGGGGTCATGTGACACAATGCTTGCATCATCTTCTGTGACGCACACAGGCAAGGCACACCTTATAATGCAACACTCCAATATCTCTGCAGTGACTGGGACCTGCCTCTAGGCTCTGCAGAGCACACCTGCAATGACAGGTTATGGACAGACCATGCCTTTCAGGCATATACCTGGACCGGCACACCCACAGCTGAGGTGTTCCCATATCCCACTATATTGTACACACATCCTGGCTAGTTACTTAGTATAATGCATCAGAGGTGCTCCACGTGCAACTAACTGTGTCCGGAACCGCTATACACATTGTAACAAGCTACAGATTCAACAACATATCCCACGGTTACCAGACCTCATTTGTTGGTGTACTGGATAGTAGGGCTCAGACAGCTACTACTGATGTGTGACTGACACTACCCCACACTTAACTGGGATAGCCACTCATGTAATGACACATCCATGAGTCATAACCTCCACTCGGCTAGATCAACCCATACACACCACCTCCAAGACCTACATTAACCTTGACATGACCACTACCAACATGTGACTGGTGTTCCACACCTGGGGTTATCCCCTCATTGGTGGGTTACGAGCATATGCTAATCAACCTTGTTAGCCACATCCGGGCACCACACCCTTCACGGCATACACAGTACATGAGTACTACAACACCTACTACAGACGTCTTATGACAGCGGTTGTTAATGTCATGACACCCGTGCAGATGGTCAATGCACATACAAATGCTGAAACCTACCCCAGTGAACTTCATTAGCACATACACGACTGCATGGATCATGCTATTCCACACAGAGCCATGATGGTACACACTAGATAACAGACACCACTCTGGTGGTCAGGTTCCATGGACATAATGTACAGCAACAGGTGGAGGCTGTTGCACAGTGGTGTACAATCCCATGGGTGGGGTAGCTTACTGGTCAGCCTCGGTAGGGCCACGGGATCCCTCATCACATACTCCAAGACTAGCTACATACACATTACTGCAACACATTCCGGGGTGTACCACAAGGCATTATGGTGGTATGTCAGTAGTCGATGGCAACACCCACATCTGCTCTCACATACAACAGTCACTCAGGAACATTACAGACCCAGGTGATGTTGGCAACATGCTGGCGGATGGATTCAATGCTAACATTACACCCTCTCACTCACTACAGGGCCACAATCCATGCAGGAACATTGTGGTGTCCCTGCGGTCACACCTACACAGTACTAACCTGCACTCTATATGTCCTGGGACACTGGCCCCATGTCACCTTCCAAAGTCCCAGGCTGTGATGTCCACAAACCTCTGAACGACATGTCTCCCCACTAGGCCACCATATTCAGTAATAGCCTTGTATCAGACATTGTGGCACCCGAATGGCACACAGCAACATTTATCACACTCCACACAGGTGGCACCACAATGCATGAGTGGGACTATAGTCCTACACACCTGACTGGACTGTTCTGCATGGCTATGGGGCACACCATCAAGGACGTCATTCACAGAGACATTGTTGGGCTCCGGTCCTTTGATGCCACCGGGTTGGACTTGTTAGGGCCAGAGCATGGCCCCTACACCTGGTGGACTCCTTTCATACAGTTACCAGGGTAGTTGATGATGGTACGGGAGTCCACACATCCTACATTGTCCTCTCATAGCCTTTCAGCACCGTTCTCCATTCTGGTATTGACAACATACACATCCACCTGCACATCGTACCCTATGTCTCAGGATGTTATGCAACGTGGCTCATGGACAGGACACACACAATGAGGGTAGCATACCATAGTACCTACTGCATTTCAGTTACATTTGGCATACCACAGTCCTCAGTCATTGGGCCCCTCATGTTCAGTATATGCTTCCCTGAGGTACAGGCTAGCACAGAGGGACTTTCCCTGCTTAGCTTTACAAACCCCTGCATACAAAGTGCCATGATTGATCCACCAGCTGATACTGACTCCATCCATATGGGTGTCACTGTGACAGATACCTGATATGAATATCATGGCCTCAAGCTGCATGACACAAGGTGCATGAACATCACCTTTGCATTACACCATTCACCCACTTTCTATCACATAGGTGGTAGTCCCCTACATACATGTCACATTGTACATGTTTGTAGTACACACGTATGTCACACCCACTCCTGTGGTTACCGTATTGCCACTGTGGCATGGATATCCTTCTACGTGACCACACTTATCTGTACTGGGTATGTAGCTGGTACATAGGCACTCATTGTACCTCTGAACTCAAGACTTCTACACACATTCAAGGGTACACCACCCCATTTAGGGTGTACCTTACACAACAGCTACAGCTCTACATACCACACCATTAACACGCCATGACATTTATTGAGCTCCAACAGTTAAAGTATGCGGCTGAACTACGGTCACCACGTCTGTACACATTTGCATACTACATACTCAGGGGTGACCTCTGCTGAACAGACAGGGCCCATGTCCACAACAATATTAAAGGATATACTCCACATACGCGACATAAGCAAAAGCCACTGTGAGCAACATGCTCATGGATATGTGCACACACGCAACAATGAGTGGGATGTGCTTGAGGGTTACATTCCCAAACCGGACACTCACCATGCTTTGGAACATGAGTCCTATGTACATCACGCAGGGACACTCAGTAGCACTGTTCATGTGATACCTCCCTTGGTGGTTGGGAGACACATGTATGCCAGGGATCACTGTAGTGGCTGTACTGTGCAGAGGTGCAGGTAACACATGGCTTTGCTGTTCACGGGACACTACCCTAGAGAGGTGCCACTGGTGTGAACACTGTAGTTGTGCTTACACATGGACTTGCCAGACTGCATAGTACCCCACTATGAACCTGTGAAGCTATTACATGTCCTTTGTGAATGGTTACTTGGTAGCCCTTCCATTTAGATTAGCTATCATGCTATTGCAATGTCCCGTGCCTACAAGCCATATGTATCCTGTTATTGTACATGCCAATAGACGTTACCTTTGGTATGCATGATATGCCTGTTATGCTGTGTAGAATATCTGACATATCTACCTACAATACTATACATTACACATATTTCACATAGTATCCCATAATGCAAAGCATACTTGCACAGCGGGACCACCTTAGACATGTCATTGTCGTTATATGCCCATACACATGCCTACTGTGACAGTATATCAACATATACTATCCCCTGCTATGGCACGTACTTGTTGGACATACCCTACCACTGACGGCGGGTTGTATGGAATTGTTCTGTTTAAAGCCCTCATGTAGCATCCCTTGTGGTGCCTGTGATGTGTACCTTGTGACCCACTGCTGGACGCATAGTTTCTACATGCGTTAGTATGCTCAGCAAGACATCACTGCATAAATACCTTTTCCCACTTTATGCATTGCGGACACTTTTAATTAATGCAAACCAGGCTATACATACAGTAAATAATTAATAAAAAACATGCTATACATAAACGTACATACCGAGTGTTCTACATACCTTGTTATAGTTATGGGGATTTTCGTCTCTATCTCTGTCACACTGCTTAAACAGGTATTTTGTATGAGCATACGGTTTGAATGTCTGGCAAGTCATCCTTATATACGTCGATACCTGTAACATGTGGTTTCCTCCCGCCAATTGGTGTTCCTGAGTGACTAATTACTTGTATATCAGCTGTGCAGCTACTCCATTCACCAGTTATGTGGTAATAGTGGGGTGTAACTGAATTCTCCACTTGGGCGTTGCCCATTTGCCCTACCTTCGGGGAGACGGCCTGTATTGTGTTTTATGTGTAATTGCAACTGCTATGCATAGAGACAATTATACTTTGGATTCATGTCCCCCATGGATTGTGTGTGACAGCTAGAGTATGTGGTTCAACATGTGGGTGTACCTGTCATCCCAACATCTGATAACGGACTATTGCAAACAAAACCTGTAACATCGCCATTTGTTCCATTATATAACGGCTGCAATTTTGCATGGCACCTTTAATTGTGTCTCTCACAAGGTATGTTGATGGTTCTGCAGATGTAATTGACTGACTGGATGTTTGTGCTGTTATTACAGTCTGTATTGCTATGGTTTCTAGTGTAGGGGATGTCTGTGGGTGTACGTAGCATATACAGGTTTGTGGGGCTTGCATTTCTACATATTCCAGATATATGTGTGTGGGCCCTGTCCCTAATTAAAGAGCTATCAGTTAATAGACCTATGTTACTAGATTGTACATTGGGCCATTGTTAATTGGTTTCTATATAGTATGCAGGTGAGGTTGCTACTTCCATACCTCCGGAATTGCAGCGATATGTAAAGGGATATGTCTAAATGACAGCTATCCCATGTATTTCTGTCCCAGATATTTGCAGTCATTGTGGTTGTGTTGGTAACACAGCCTCTTTGCCATGGGTTGCCACCTTTTCATATGGCCGCTGCTGGACACTTGCGAGACGCACAGCAGTGTTTACAGGCAAACACATAGCCACGGTCAGTACACAGGTTAGCACATACTTTTATCCTCAATACATACCTATTGTGGGACTTTGGCTACTTATCATATTGCATGTGACATTTACGTTTCTTACATACAGGCATAACTATTTAATGCAACTATTACATTATATATGGGACATATTAATGCCCTACAATTCCGGACATTTGCCCTTTGTAATGATTTATGTCAGGACACACCTGACCAGGGAGGGGCTGTCCCTCCTAATGTGGGACAGGTGGTAACTGTATGCCTACGGCTAGCTATACCCACACCTACCGTAATGATCTACCTCCGCGTTGGCACTAACAGACACATGATGCGGACACACACACACACACACACACACACACACACACACACATTACAGTCACACGGGGACGCACACGGCACCCTCAACACACACATACACAGACTACGGCACTCACAAACACAGTTGAACACAGTACCTATGTGGACCGCAACACCGGCAGTGGTAACTAAATGTCCCTTCATATCATCATACTATTACTCGCGGTTGTACTGTTCCAGTACTGTGTTCTTTCAGTCTTTCAGCCTCGTGGTTATGCATGTCGGTATGTTACACATTCCATAGTTGGTGGTATCCTATTTATTTGTACCTCCGAGGTGTTATGAATGTCATTGACCTATCTATATATATTTGCAGATATCGCTGAATCCATATATATCAACATATATCACTCTATCGCCCTTTCTATCTGTATTATATATATGTATATATGTGTACATATATATATATATATATATATATATATATATATATATATATATATATATATCTGATGGGGAAAGTGACATGCAAGCTACACCTTTCATTATGTACTTGTTGGTGTATACTGTTTCCTGGACTCTGCACGTTTGTGTCTGTACCTGTCACATTACACACCTGCCATAGGTTAGGGTTACCAGCTGTCCCACTCTGTGAGGGACAGTCCCTCTTTGGGCAGTTGTGTCCTGCATAATATTTGTAAACATGGCAAATGTTCTGAGACTTTAGAACATACTTATTTCCTATAGTTTATGTAATAGTTGCATAAAACAGTTATTCTGTATCTGAAACACCTATATGTTCTAGAAACAGAATAAGTAAGTAAACATTACAAGGATGAGCTTTTATCTAGGCAAAACAGTGAAGTTCTCAATTTCGTACTGGCCGGGTGTATGTGTCGGCCTGCAGACATCTGACGTATGTCCCACATTGGTCATTTGAAGAGGTGGCAACCCTACCATAGGTACATCTTGACTAGCAATAGTGTTAGGTGATTCTATACATGATTGCATGTTCTACTCCTGGCAGTGGTCGTTTTACCCTTCAGAGCAGGTGCTATTAGTACAGGGATGATTAATGCTGGTTTCACCTGTTCTGGACATCACTGACCGTGATCTGCGCGATATTCGTAGAAGCTTATCCCTGTTACGCGCATATCCATATAGTCATATTTAAACGTCACTTACCAGCAGTGGGCAATGCATATTCCCGCTAACGTGTGCTACACATATGATCTGATGACCTGCATCTGACATGCATTACTCGTGCCTTCAGGATTACGTTACATCCCTTGCAGGATGTGGGACCGGGAACATGCATGACGGTCACTGCATTTAACACATGGCCATCTGGGATTTGTACACATGTTATGTCATTTTGTATGTGGAGTATACTACGGCTGTTACACCATACTGCACTCGCATGGGTAACTCAGTTAGTTTACATATCGCTGAGTCCAGTTAATGGTATGTCCATGTGTCCATGTGATGTTTACTGGATGTGCTCCGGCATTGGGTATGTATATCACAGTGAGCCACACACGATACTGTGCTACACCTTCAAACGACCATAGGTGGAGCATGCTGGGGTGACAAATACCACTCATGGGTACACCCCATGCCTTGACACAACATCCATGATTATATTATGTGGAGCCCCTCATTAATGCAGCAGGGACTCTGTGCTGAGTGTGTGCAGAATAGTGCTTACACACATGTGCTCCCACAATTGCCTCTGCTCCACTAAGCGACAGTTGGTTACTCAATGTTGTGGCGATAGCGGACACTGTTTGCCCCATTTGGTGTATGGCCTCTGACAATCGGCAGTGTACCTACCGATATACCTGGGAACCTATACCCACAGCACCACCATATGCTGATAGGCACATGTACTGTTCAGGTGTTGGCATTCCGTGTTCCGATAGCTGTTGTGTGTACAATGTTTGAGGGCTGCCTATGTAGGATTCACACATTGGGCCACCTATACATTACCATTTACAGGTGGTCGTGTTTGTGTGCCATCCATTTTACTGTGTGTGCAGGTGGAGTGGTGTGTCAGTCCTTAGGGGCCTACACTGTCAGAGTATGTGCTATATGTTCCCTCTTTGCCAAGGCATAGGCATATTGGGCATTCCTCCGTCTGCCTACTCGGGCTGGCACAGTGTGTTCATGGTCTGAATCCCTCTGTGCCTGTGATGGCCTTGGCAATTGCGATGGAACTATGAGGGCCTTCACCATTTTGTCCCTGCTGCAGCTGTTTCCACAGGATCATATTATGTAGCATGGCACATACTATGACGATGTGGGCACACGTGCCTGGAAAGTACTGCAAGGCTCCACCAGATGTGTCCAAGCACCGGAACCGTGATTTCAGCATCCCGAACACACACTCTATGATGATTCTGGTTTGTGCGTGTGCCTCATTATGGCATTCTTGCATGGGTGTGTGTGCATTTTTGATGGGAGTCATCATCCACGGCTCCAGTGCATAGCCAGCATCCCCCACAAGGTGTTCATGTGGGATGTCCCCCTGACAAATACCTGATACAGCTGTGAGGCATGCCAGATATGGGAGTCATGGTAGCTTCCAGGGCTGCCAGCACACACATCCATGACAATGCCCTGGGCATTGCACATGACCTGGCAGTTGATGGAGTGGAATCCCTTGCGGTTTATGTGGTGCCTACCATGCTCACCGGATGGTGACTTGATTTGTATGTGCGTGCAGTCTATTGCACCCAGTACCTCCAGGTAGTGTGCCACATGGTGGAAGTGATGCATATTGCTGGCCAACTCCTCCTGTGTTTGGGGGAAGTATATATGCTCATTGGCATGTGGTAACATGGCATCCAGGAACTGGTGTAGTACCATGGATGCTGATGCCTGTGAGATCCCCATTATATCTCCAGTTGGCCTTTGAAAGGTACCTGTGGCTAGTATTCGCAAGCTTACACATACCTTCATGTCCACTGGGATGGGTTCCCCTCTGTTGTTTCTGGTTCTCAGGCGTGGCTGGCACAGCTCTACTATGTGCTGTAGGATGTCCCTGTCCACCCTGTAATGCTCTACTATCTCCAGATCATGTAGCCCCTGGTAGGTTACCCTTGGTCTGAACACTCTTCTCCTCCTCTGGGGCCTGCAGTGGTTGTCGGCATCATCCTCCACAACACCGTCAGTCTCCAACACATGCTGATGAATCACAGCTATGGCAGCTCCCAACATGTACATTTTAAAAGTTCCCCCTGTGTTTACACCTATGGTGCAGTGTTTGGGAATACACAGGTGTGTGTAGGGTGCTTTCACACTTTATACTATTGTGCTGTGAACACCGATGATGTCACAGGGTGTGTATGTACGATCGTACCTACAGGGTATCTTATGTGTTTTACTACCAGAACTACTATTGTGGTGCCTTTGGTGTTGAATTTCATATGGCTGACGTGGATTACCTCTTGACCTTCCCTTTACATTTCTGCATGTTCCACCTACCATTTTCTGGCATGCATCCAGCAGCCTGCTTTCATTTGTACATTCCTAGACCTGGCATATCTTGCGTAATGTGTGCTATTGCCGGTCTACTGTCGGTTTGCTTTGCTCTGCTATGACAGATCTCCTATCTTTGCAATCCAATGCCTCCCCTCCTTTCTTTGCATTCCAATGCCTCCCCTATCCTGTTTTGCAGGTTTCTGTGAGCAGACTTGTCAGCTGCCGTCGATTGGCCGCCGTGAGTTGATTGGTGTTGATTGCTCATTAGTACTCCAATTACCCTACTTCGGCATTTCCTTCTTTTCTTCCCCTGACCTTCCTGTTTGTGCTATTGTTCGCAGCATGTGCATCTGCTTACTGGGTTTCGGGCACGTTTTCACACATGCGCTTTTGGGCACCATGTGTGCTCTCAGCTAAACGATTCTATACCTTCCTCCCCACCCCTGTCCTGCAGCTTTGCTTAGCAACGGCCTGGCCAGATTTGCATTGCTCCAATGTGCTTACTGCTACGGTGGCACACCCCTCTGTTGCTGTCATGTATCTCCTCTGAGCCACTCCTCAGTGTTATAGCACTGCGCCGTATGGTACAACCTTCATCCGGTGGGACATTTGCGATTCAGTATTATCTGCCTCATTTGCATGGCATTGACTACTAATTCATAGTTACCACGCCAAACACTGTCGCAGGCCCTTAGCAACCCTTGCACCTTGGTTGTGGTGTTCCATGCCTACCATTGTGTATTATGGTGTAAACCTGATTTGTATTACATTGCGATTTTATGACATTTTTATATAATTTCTTTATGTTCCAGTTTGCGCACACATGCCCTGCGGTTGTACTGTGTGTTACTGTGGACATGACATTAAATGTTTTTTAGGTGTTGTGCATCTTTTCTTATGCCATTGGCTGTGTGTTTTGCCACTGGCATATGTTAACTTTGTAATACATGAGTCTGGTCCACTTCCATAGCTCCGATGTTCTGTTTGGGAAAATGTAAACCGTGTTTTCTGGTTTACATTTCCGTGGGCTTACGCTACACCTGCACCACTTCATGAATCACTATCTGCCTTCATTTGCATGGTGCGACACTGCACATGGGGTGATTAGCATACCTATGCCGAGGGCTGCGCAGTTCTGGCGTACGCCGGTAGTGCACGTGGTATTGGATCGCACCTGAATTGCTCGACGGCCATATTTGGCGTTATTCTGCCTACGCTACGCCTGTGCCTGGCGCAAGCTTCATGGATCCCGGGGATGTTCTTTTCTGAATGGAGAGGTGACCTTTGGTTGGGGGAAAATATAACCCCCCCAGGAGAAATAATTAAAAAAAAGATTGAAGAAATGCATGGAAAGTAAGTGGAGAAAAGCTTTAATAATACTATTAACTTTAATAGGACATTTGGTACAGAATATAATTGTTTGTTATCAGATGAATTAAATATTGTTATTAAAAACTGGAACATCTGAAAAGGGAACTTAGAACTATTGAGTCAGTTATGTGACACCCACCTGTTTGTATACAGAAAAACCTGCTGGAAAGACAAGCAGGTGAGAACAAATTTAATTCCTGAAAAAAGACAAGAAGTTATGT
The DNA here is from genome assembly GCF_019279795.1 of Protopterus annectens. Taxonomy (NCBI): domain Eukaryota; kingdom Metazoa; phylum Chordata; order Ceratodontiformes; family Protopteridae; genus Protopterus; species Protopterus annectens. The sequence goes on from NC_056741.1 coordinate 941,823,885, forward strand.
AATTTGTAAACAATGTCCCCACATTTTAGAAAGTGAATTGATATATCTAACAGTCCTTGCTCAGTAATCAAATCAGACAGTGAAAATTGTAGGTCAGTATTGCCATTTGTTCCTGTATTGGGCATTTTTATTAGCAACATGGAACATATATTTCATAGCAGAATATATGAACACACTAATGATATAGGTTCATAGGTAGGTACTAGGCTATTGGCCCTAGGGCCTATATAAGCCTAGCCAACAAACGTACCCTGGCTTTCGCCACCCAAGAAAATTATTTTCCTGTGCCCCTGTCGAGCAGAGCCACAGAAGTGATCCCTGGGGTGAATTTCCCATTTCCCATCCAATCATCAAGATTTTTTTTGAAGAGTGTTAATGAGGAGCTCTGTTTAAAACAGGAAAATATTGCCCATTACAGCACACTATCTGCTGTACAACACACCCATGGTTGTTTCCATTTTTCCATTCTGTAAGTAATAAAAGTGAATTGGAGAGTAGGTGCTTGGGAGGAGCCTCTGTGGAGAGTAGGTGCTTGGGAGGAGCCACTGGAATATAGACAACATATTTGGCAGTTCAGGTTAATTCTCATCATCCTGCCAGGATTGAATGATTTACATCTATCACTGTTGTGTTGAAAATGAGAACAGGCAAATTGTGATTAAATACCTGTATATGTTTTTGAGATTTCACATAGTCTTATATGTCTGAAGAAAATTTGGAAGTTTGTTTTAAAGATTATACTCTTGATTGTAGTAATTGTGTATGATTGGTTGATTTATTATAGCATTTAATAGTCTGGTATAAAAATACATCTTAATAAAATGTTTGAATTTTATGTATTGTTCTGATGATGTCCAATGCTGATCATGAAGGATGAAAGTTCTCAACTTTTTATTAAAACATTAAAAGAATTAGCTCTTGTTGGTGGTGTTATTGTGAGACTCTGATGATGGAAGGTTAAATGGGGTGGATGTATGTGTTCTAAACTGTCAGTTTATTGGCAGAGTGAAATGCTTGGTACATTTATCAAAAGCACTCTTTCTTAAGTCCTGGACATGTCAAACTGAGGAGGATGAAATGCATGTGGGTTTGAGATTTTAATGCCTAAACATTTAGATATATAGAATGTTTCTGCATTAGAGATGGGACAGTGCATGTAAGTATTGGCAGGATAGGGTTGCAGGAAAGGCTGTTGAAGGAGATAGATTTAGTGTTGTGCACTAGCATTTAATTAAACCCACAGTAAAAATCCTGAAACCATGGAAAGGCATTTTCATCTCTGTGGTCAGCCTGGTAGCAATTGTTTGATGTATGCTGACAACCACTTAATCCTGAAACAAACAAACTCGGTATGTGAGAGATGTGATTAAACAATGAAATTGACTCATCACTCTCATATACTGACAAATCAAATGACAATCAGGGTGTCAGTGCACATACACATCATTTCCATCACTAAATTAGGTCTCAACACATAAACCCACATATGCAGAGGTACTTACAAGCAACTGAGCAAAATCTCAGAGACCTCTCATATGCTGCCCTCAGAAACTACTTGCAAACAAAATCAAGTCAACACTAACTACTACACACAAATGCATGACACAGTCTCCTTTTAAGCAAGCCCCTATGGTAAGTCGCACCACATTTAAACATTTTGGTCATAACAGACTCCATCGTAAGACACAAGGATGCACCCCACACCAGGATGGATAAAGAGAGGGTTGCAGACAGTTGCTTGTCGGAGGCCAGGATTTGCTAGATCATGTAGGGACTCAGTTCACTCAACCACAAGTACCAGTGTGACTCAGTCATAGTCCACGTGGGTGTGAATGATCTGAGATGTACCTCCCTGGACTATGTGAAGAGCGACATGATGGATCTGCCTGAATAGGTGTTGCAGGCAGGTATGAACCTCACAGTGAGCAGCATTCTATCCTCACCAAGAAAGATATCACAATACAAACAAAAAAAAGATTGACTTCAAAAATTGACTTTGCTACTGGTGTCATTCCAAGGGAATCCATTGTTCGTCAGCTTGGGATGACATAAATGACAGACCATACTGCTTTGCTTGAGATAGTCTGCAGCTGTCCCTGCTAGACTTTCAAATACTGGCAAAAGCATTAGCCACCCCCAAAGTGCCTTTTTTAGGCAGTGCCAAACAAACAGACCTATCAACATAAATACTTCTAATGCCAGGCTAGAGGTACTACTATTCTGAGCTAGAAGTCTTAACAAGAAAATACACACCCTAGAAGCTTTCCTTACCATAGAGAATGCTGGTGTCTGTGCAGTTACAGAGATGTGGTTCAAGGATGTGGAAAATACCCTGGGAGTGCAAGGGCTACAATGTCTATCACACATTCAGGCCACCCTTTGAAAAGGAAAAAAAATGAAAGGAGGAGGTGTTTCCATTCACATAAAAAACAATCAAAGCACAAGACTGATTAAGCAGGATGGCTCACTTGAGCTGCTCCATGTCCAGCTGACCATAGGCCAAATCCCTCACCATATCTTCACTAGTTGCAGGTCCCCAATAATGAACCATGAAAACCATTCCATATATCTGAAGTTACTAGAATCACTTGCCATTCGTCCCAACACACTACTCGTGGATGATTTTAACCACCACTCCATAAACTGGGAGACATGCATGACCTCTGTCATGCAGCTTCAAAGATTCCTGGACTCTGTCAATACAAATGCTCTGGAATAGCTGGTCTGCACTCCCACTAGGGGCTGAAATATCCTTGACATACTACTCACAAACATGGGGGAGTGTCGATCACCCCTCCCAGCGTACTGTCCACATTATTAGTATCAGATCGTAAATCTGCCTCCTTTGAAATAAATGTAATGGTAGAACCCTCATCAAACACGAAAACCCTAAACATTTTTTCTAAGGCAAATTAACTTCTATTAAATGATAGCACAAGTAATTTTAAAGTCCCTCTAACCCCCAAAAAGAAGAAAACATATGCAGAAGTGTACTTAAATGCCCTGTACAACCACATAAATGACTGCATAGAAACTCAGTACCTGATCAAACTAAACCCAGGTCTAGCTGGAAAAACAAGTCACCCTTTTGGTTTCCTGGTATAAATAGATTATACAACAGAAGAAAGAAACTCCTGTCTAGAAGCAAGTGGGAGAGTGCACAAAAAAAAATCCTCCATTAGTCTCAGCAGGCAAATCAAGCAACTAGCCATGTCCTCAAAAGCTAAACAAGACTAAAATAGCCTCCCAAGTAAGGGATAACCATAGAGGATTTTTAAGTTATCTTACGGGAAACACTCAACAATAAGTTGAGTTGGCTGTAAATGGCATGGACTGTAGTCATTCAGAAGAAATAGCAAACCTGCTGGTTGATAAGTTCAGCTCAGATTTCACCTCGTCATCATGTTCAGCCACTCCCCATTAAACACTCCTACCATTTCTTTGGTTGTTATCAGAGAGGAATGGGTCATTAATGCACTCTCTAAAACTAGAAACACAGCTTTGATGTGTCCTGATGGAATCCCAGGGTGCCTATTAAATAGCTTGAAACATGACCCGGTGGACCCACTAAGATCTCTGTTTAACCAAAGTCTCCAAACAGGCTTTGTCCCAGTAGAGTGGAAGACAGTAATAGTCATGCCTCTGCACAAGGGGGGAACATCTGTGAAACCAGGAAACTACTGACCTATAAGTCTGATTAGCCTGTTATGCAAGGCTATGGAAAGGAAAATCTTAGACCTGATTAACAACAACATAGGAAATGTCCAGACTCTAGACCCAACCCAGTTCAGCTTCATCAAGGCAGGTCCTCCCTGCTCATTCTGGTGAACTTCTTTGAGAAGGTCACCAAGGCCATGGATGAGAGTAGCACAGTGTATAACATCTACCTTGACCTGGACAAGGCATTTGACCCAATACCCTACTCAGGTATTATAAATAAATTCACAAAACTGGGCACAGGCCTCATTGCCTTTGTCTGTATTAAATATTGTGATTAATTTTCTTTACACTGTGTTTTAGTTGTATTCTGCTTTTAATTGCATATTTAAACTAAGAAAGACACCACAGCTGTGTCTCTTGTGAGTCACACAGAAATTAGAACAGGTTAATTAAGGTTATTTACCTGTGAACTATGAAGCTGTGGCGCTAGGAACTAAACCTTCTATTTAAGGGGTAAAATAAAACATTTTAAGGCTTTACTGGAAAAGCTTACCCAAACTCTGGGGTTTGTGTGTTTTAGCTTTCTTGCATTTTGTATTGCTTAATTGCCTTCTTCTATTTTGTATATTATGTTTTTTTTCTTTGCACTATGTTTTACTTGTATTCTACATTTAATTGTATATTTAAACTTGAAAAGAGACCAAAGCTTAGTTGCACAGAAATTAAATAGGTCAATTAAGGTTAATAATATCTGAACTGAGGGTAAAGCTAGGAACTAAACTTTCTATTTAAGGGGTAAAATAAAACATTTCAAGGCTTTACTGGAAAAGTTCACACAGACTCTGACGCAACTTGCTGAGAGGGAAAGTTTGTTTTGCTTTCTTGCATTTTGTATTGTTTCATTGCCTTTTTCTGTTTTGTATATTGTGACTTATTTTCTTTACACTGTGTTTTACTTGTTTTCTGCTTTTAGTTGCATATTTAAACTATGAATGAGACCACAGTTGTGTCTCCTGTGAGTTGCACAAAAATTAAATTTTTCCTCATCCTCTCATCCTGGTGCTGTTGTGTTTTTAAACTCCTTTCGAGTTGCCTGTCCCTTATGTTAATTTGATCACATTTCTTTTTCCCTCTCCTGTTTTATTGGCTATTGTAAGCAAATTTTTTTTTTGTGAAATGACTGGCCCTCAGCTATTTAAATTTATTGGCCATCCCACTGTTTTCCATACAACCAGAATACAAAGTGCCCACCCCTTCGAGTCTATCTTGCTCTTTTAAAATTAGTGGGTCTTCACTTAGATAGCTAAAGCATGTTACCCTTTCTTTTATATCTAACTGCTTAGTGCACACTGTATATTAACCCATTTTTCCATCATACCTTTAAAATCTGCAACATCTGTTCCAAAAGCACCATTTATTGGAGAGCCCACATTATGCTTTTCAGCAGTCATCTTGGAATTAGTGCTTCTGTTTTGCTGTTGGTGAGAGGAGGAGCATATGGACATCATTTCCTGGAGACTGCTGATCACTGGAAAGCCTAATAACTGCTTCAAATGTCCCAGTTTGGAATTGTTGCTTACATTTTGCTTCTGGTGAGAAAATGAGCAAAAAACATTGATTCCTGATTGTTTCTGGTTGGACAGTGAGGGTCTGTGTCTGACCTTCTTGAAAGGTCTGGTTGCTATTCATGGCATCTACCAGGAAAAGGCTACAACAAGCCTGCAGAGTCTTGCATCATCTGTGACAAGACAGTGAATCACCAAACAGCCTGTGGCCTGCTTCTCATCTTGGTATTGGTGCTACTGTTTTGCTTCTGGTGAGAGAAGAAGCAAAGCAGCATTGCATCTCAGCCACATGAAACTGTGGTATGACCAGCACTAGTAGTAGCCAGGCAGTAGCCATTCAGCTGTTTACCCTCTTTTCATCATTCTTGACAAGCTAATTCTTTCTTTCTTTTCAGTAAGTACTGCTTGATTTTCTTCCAACTTCAGAATATCTGCCTAAATGCTTCATCTGTAAATGATCAGGGTCTGCTTATTAGTTTCTTATCAAGTGTTTGACAGTATCATGCATAGATGCAGACACCATAAGATGGCATTTTTCCTTTAAATGCCCCATTGAAATTTCACCAATACCTAGTTGCACACAGGACAACTAGCTTGCGGTGATGAGCACTGCCCCCAGAGTTACAAACCAGATAATCCTGACATTGCCTTATATTCTAAGTTCAAGTGTCTAATCAGTAAAGAAGGGTCTTTTGCCATGGATATGAACTTTCCTACTATCTCTGTCACCAGCTTGGTGGATATGGGCATGCTGAAACAATGTAGAAATTATTTACTGACAACCAGTTAATTCTCAAACAGACTGATATGTATGTGAGAGATGTATTTACACAATGTCACTGTACATAAAGTTCTCACTTAAAAGTACTTCTAATGTCAATAAGGTTGTCAGTAGTGCACACGCTGCACTCATGACACACCTTTCAAAGTAGACACATAGACCCACATATATTCAGGCACTTAAATGCAACCTTCCTAAACTCCAAAGACCTACTGAATGAAGTACACATAACAAACACCCTCAACAACCCCAACTGTACTCTTTCAAAACAACACCCACTTTAACACATATAGCCACAGCTCATGGAGCCTCTACTTCAAGCCCATAAGACAAGCCACCACACAATCCAACATTATGGTGATTGGAGACTCCATTGTGAGAGACACTTTTGTCCATCTCACCAGACTGGGTATGGAAAAAGTCACAGTCAGTTGCTTATAAGAGGCCATGATTCACCACATTATGCATGCACTCAAGTCATTGGGCCACAAGTACCAGTATGACTCAGTCATAGTCCATGTGGGTGTAAATGAACTGAGACGTACCTCCCTAGACTATATGGAGAGAGACATTGAAATATGTGTCCTAGGATGATATTGAACCTGGCATTGAGCAGCATTTTACCTTCTCCAAGGATGATGCCACAATGCAAACAAAAGATAGGTTTGTAGGTTCATAGGTTGGTACTAGGCCTATACAAGCCTAGCCATAAAAATTCCCTGGCTGACTGACTTACTTTCTGGTGTCATTCTAAAGGGGGTGCAAAACTTGTCAGCATGGAAGGAGACAGTCAGCAGAGCACGCTGCTTTGGTCTGCACCTCTCCCCTCTAGGTTTTTGAATATTAGCTAAAACAATGTTTTCCCCCAGTGTGCCTTTTTTAGGCAATGAGAAACAGAAAGTACTTCCAACATAGCAAATCAAATCCAAGAAAATATAAAGGTGTTACTGCTCAATGCTAGGAGTCTAAACAAAAAACTGAACTCCCTAGAAGCTCTCCTCAATACTGAAGCCTGTTCTGTCAATGAGACATGGTTAAAAGCTGCAGAGAGCAGACCAACAGTGCAAGGTTATAATGCCTTCCCCACATTTAGACCAGTTGCTACACAGACAGGGACTAAAGGTGGAGGTGTCTTGATTTACATGAAAAATAAACATACATCAAGGCTGCTCAAACAAGACAAACACTTGAGCTTCTCCCCATTCAAATTGCCATAGGCAAAATCCTGTACCACTTCCTTGCAAGATATAGATCACCTCTGTGACCCAGGAAACCTATGTCATGTATTTAAAGATTTGAACTTGTTGGAAACGCTCACCATCCAACTCAATACCATATTTATGGGTGACTTTAATTACTCAACTATTAACTTAGACTTATATATGACACCAAACATACAGGCAGAAAGACATCTGAATTTTGTCAACAGAAACTCCCTTATAGGGTCATAGGTTCATAGGTTGGTACTAGGCTATCAGCCCTAGGGCCTATACAAGCCTAGCCATAACAATTTCCTGGCTATTTCTTCCCACACTATTTACTTCCCTGGACCCCTGTCTAGCAGGGCGACTGATGTGATCCCCAGGGTGAATTTCCTTTCTCCCATCCAATCGTCAAGGTTCCTTTTGAAGAGGACCAAAGAGGCACTCTGCTTGACATGTATGGGCAATCTATTCCAGAGTCTGGGGAGTCTCTTGGTCAGGAACCTATCCCTTCAGCATGTTTTGTTTATTGTGATGACAAGGTTTAGATCCCTGGAGCGTGTGGCTCTGAGGGTTTGGGATTTCTTTAAGTGTAGCATGTCCAACAGCTCTGGGTTTGACATGGCCTTGTATGTTAAGCAAAGATCGCCTCTGAGTAGACGATATGTGACAGAGTATAGCTGGAGTTTTTTAAGGCGGTCAGCGTAGGGCATCTGCTTTAGGCCTGTGATTCTTTTAGTGAGGTATTTCTGTGGCCTTTCCAGTTGTTGCAGATGTCTTGAGAGGTACATACCAAACGGGGCATTGTATTCTATAATGGGTCTAATGAGGGATGAGTACAGTGGGACAATGACCTCCTTTTTTCTGGATGAAAAGCCCTTAGTGATGAGGTGTGCCACATAGAAGGATTTCCTGACTGTTGTGGTGATGTGGTTATCGAAGGTAAGACCACTGTCCACCTGTGTCCCTAAGTCTCTTATCAAACTTTCAGTGTTCAGTGTACTGCCACCTATATGGTAATTCACGGATACATGTTTTTTCCCAAAGGGGATAACTATACATTTTTTGGCATTGAGCTTGAGCCCATGGCTCTGGCACCAAGCATCTGTTTCTGTAAGGCCCTTTTGTAGAGTATCCACATCATTTGGGGATTCAATAATGGCTCCCAGTTTGCAGTCATCTGCAAACTTTGTTATCCAGAGTCCCTTAGTGTTGACCTGTACTTCAGAGAAGTAGATGGACCATGTTCCTCACAAAATCTCACCAAGACAACACTGATATATAGACTCTATTTATATAGCATATATCATGGACAGAAGTGAGTCAAAAACAAAAAAAAGATAGCTGGCACAAGTCCCAAGATAAAAAAGTGCCCAGTCCTGGTAGGCACACTGGTGCCAAGACTGGAAAAAATGACAGTGTAGAATCCTCAAAGTCTGGTAACATTCCTACAATGGTGCAAGGCCAGGCCCAGGGGGAGAATGGCCCCCCCAGTTGTAGAAGGAAGTAGCAGTTCACAAATATCACAAAAACTGATAGGCCAAGGAAGAGGATAAGAAAGAAATTATGTATTGTTACTATTATGCAAAAAGCCCAGAATTTCCAGGCAGAGGATATACAAAGAGATTAAAAGATAAATTAGAGAAAAAAAAATACTTTCACAGGAAAAACTGTCAGAAGCTTCAGATAAAAATGTGTGTTCATTAATGCAACATATTTTTCAGAAACAGTATATAGATCAAGAAACGTTGATCTGTTTGGAAAAAGAAGCATCTGAGGAAGTGTGAAAATGTAAACAATAAAACCTAGACATTTTTTAAAAGTATAAAAAAGAAATATGGACATAGGAAAGAAAGAGAGATATGATATGGTGCAATATTTATGCAAAGGAGAAAGCCACGTTAATTAGTATAGAGAAGGCAGCCACAAATATATTCAAAGAGAAATACAGGCAAAGGCAGCCAGATATGGAAAATTTCACAATAAAAATGAATATCGTAAAAATAGAATGTGGAAAAGAAGATTAGTAAAGCAGAAGTTAAAGAAACAGAAGTTGAAGTTATGGAGTGTCTGAGAAGTGATGGATTTAATGTAGAAAATCCAACATAGACTACATTACAGCATGACGAAGAGAGTGTCCAAAGTGAGGAGAAGCAAGTAGACCAGGAGACATCTGAAGAAGAAATATGGACATGGGAAAGAAAAAGAGATTTAAAATGGTGTAATATTTATCCAAAGGAGAAAGCAAAACCAACCAGTACAAAAAAAAAAAAACACAGCACCAGAGATATTTGAAGAGAAATACAGGTTAAGGAATCTGGATATGGAAAACTTTACAATACAAAAAATAAGAAGACATAGAGGAAAAGTAGAGAAGGAGATCAGTAATGGAGAAGTTAAAGAAACAGAAACTGAGGTTTTGGAGCACCTGCAAAGTGAAGGATTCAGTGTAGAAAATTTAATTCAGAAAGCACCACAATAGGATAGAGCAATGGATATCCAAATTATGGGAAAACCATTGGAACAGGAAGCAATTGGTCAGGTGCCATATTAAGACATATTGGAGCCTTCCACAGAAAACCAGTATAAATGTTCACTTGAAGCTAGTCAGCAAGGGAACGAACAGGCGACTTTGGAAACTGATGCAGTCAATGCTGGGGAGTGATAGGCCAGTGAGTTCCCATATGACAGAGCAAAGGATGTCACAGGATGAAATTGAAGAGAAAGTGCCATAGGAAGATGGTATAGAACTTTCTACAGAATGCCCACAAGAAGTGGAAAACAAAGGTTGTGCCCTCAGTCTGGAAGAAAATGAACTAAGGGAAGAGTTGCTTGATTTAATGGGCATAGATATATTAAAATCAATGAAAGAAATAGACTGCAGAAGGTCAATAAAACTCCAAAAGTCAGAGGTCTGATAAAACAAATGAACACAGTAATTAGGACTGCCCATAGAGATCCATGTGATATAACAGAAGTAAACAGGATATGTTACTGTGCAGCTAAATTAATAACTGATGAAGTTATACCACAAGAACACAGGGTAGTGAGGGAAAGGAAGTTTAGAAATCAAATACTATCATGGAAGTATGGAATGGAGAAAAATGTAAAGCAATTCAGAAAAGAAGTGTCACTGTTAGAAGACTATAGAAGAGGGAATAGATCAGCAAAAATGCTAAGAAAGATAGATGTGATAAAAGCAGTGCGCAGTATTAGAACAGACCAGGATCTAGAAGCACTATCGCAAATAAATTAAAAATTTCAGCACAGGTGAAAAAATGTAGATGATACACAGATAAATATAAAGGAAAAGTTCTAAATAAGCAGTTTAGTGATGACCCAAAAAAGTTTTATAGAGAACTGGGAAACATGGTAAAAGGAATTGAGAGACCACCAAAAAAAGAAGAAATAGATGCATTACGATCCATTGGAGCACAACAACGATGCTAAATGAATAAAAGAAGTAAAAGAAAGAATAAGAAGTTTAATGGTACAGGATATGAAATGGGATGAAATAACAGCCAGAGAGATTGAAACAAAGTTAAGAAAAGCCTCAAGTTGGAAAACACCAGGCCCAGATGCAGTACCTAACTTTTGGTTAAAAGTGTTAACATATTTGCATGAAGACCTAGCCATGAGTAAGAACTATTTATATGCACACCCCAAGCAGACACCAGTCTGGCTAACAACAGGTAAAACAATGCTCCTACTTAAGATTGAACCTGCAAGCTATCCCAAAAATTATAGACCAATAACTTGCCTTCCAACGATGTATAAACTATACATGGGAACTGATGCCAGCAGAGTTTATAGTTATTTAGAAGAAAACTCAATTATGGCAATAGTATAAAAGGGCAATAAAAAGTCATATGGAACAAAGGATCATTTGTTGTTAAATAAAGTCATAGTGGAGAACTGTAAAAGGGGGAAGAATCTAAGTATGGCATGGACTGACTACAAAAAAACATTTGATAGTATCCCACATTCATGGATAAAAGAGTACTTAAAATGTATAAAATACACCCTACACTGATCGACTACTTTACAGAGACCATGAAACAATGGTAGACCACTTTGCAATTAAACCATTATAAAGGACAGATTACAATCCTAGGGATAAAAATTCAAAGGGGGATATTCCAGTGTGACTCTCTGTCACCATTGCTATTCTGCCTTGCCCTTAACCCACTAAGCTGCCTACTTAACAACTTAGGCCATGGCTATAATGTGTCTCCTAGAAAACAAGTCAAAAGACTTCTCATCTTCTCTTTGTCAATGATTTAAAACTGTATAGCTCATCAGATGAGGAACTGAAAGCACAGCTGCAGGTTGTTAAAACTTTTTCAGGTGATATTAGAATGTCATTTGGTCTTGATAAATGTCAAAAAGCAACCTTTAAAGCCTGAAAACTACAGCACCAGTAAAACTTTAGTTTGGGACAAGAATGTAATATAAAAGAACTTGAGCAAGAGGGAGTGTATAAATACTTGGGAAATGATGAAGGATCAGCAATAAAACATGAACAAATGCAAATAAAACTTAGTAAGGAATACTTCAGAAGACTTAAATTAATCCTGAAAACAGCATTGACGTCTAGGAACAAAATCCAAGCTATAAACCAATTTGCTCTTCCTGTCCTAACTTACAGTTTTGGAGTGACTGATTGCCCCCAAAATGTGTTGGATAAATTAAATATTAAAACAAGAAGGATGCTTCCTGCTCACCAAATGATCTATAAAAATCAGTGCATACCAAGATTATATATTCCCATTCCGAAGGAGGGATGGGCCTCCTTGAAACTGATTTCATGTACAGATCTGCAATCATGGGACTTCACACACAGTATCTGTTGACCTCACAAGACTCAAATGTAGTGAAAGTTTTGAAACACGAGGAGAATAAATTTATGATGACTTCTCTGCTTCACCTAGCAGAAGCATATCACCATCAAGCAGGAATGGAAATCAAACCAGAAGTAGATAAAATTCAGGCAGCAACTGAATGTGCCAAAATACAAAAGAAAGAGTATAAGGCAAAGGATCAGACGAAAAGGCAAGAAATGTGGAAAATGCATATAGTTGCAAATATAGAAAACTTCTGGAAGAACCTCATGTGGATCTGGAACAAACACAGGAATGGTTAAGGAGAGGTGAATTTAAGCCAAGAGATGAAAGGTTAATATTGGTGGCTCAAGATAGTGGGCTATGTACATGCTGGTTTATAAAGTTCATTGAACATGTGGGAGAAAACAGACAAATGTAGGTTTTGTAAAACTGAACTGGAAACAGTCACATACCTCGTTGCTGGTTGTGACATACTAATGGCAGAAAGACTGTATACTGAAAGGCGCAATAATGTGGTGAGACTGTAGCACTGGAGATTGTGCAAACATTATGGTTTTAAAGTGGCTGAAAAGCACTGGAAACATGAACCACCAAAGCATCATAGAAAATTATGAAGTCTACATCACTTGGGATCATACATTACCAACAATTCAAAAGACAGATGCTAGAAAACTGGACATAGTAGTCCAAGAAGAGAAGACAAAAGTAGCATTGATCATTGAAATTGCCACACTCAGTGGCTACAGTGTCAAGCATACAGAGAGACACAAGGTTACAAAATATCAGGTTCTGCAAGGAAAAACGAGAGCAATGTGGAAGAAGGATACCCATATAGTTCCAGTAGTAGTAGGAGCAATGGGTCTTATAAAAAAGAGTCTACCATCATATTTAGCTATGTTACCAATATATGTAACTCCATACAAACTGCAGGAGAAGTCATTGCTGGGTACGTCGTGGGTGCTACAAAGAGCACTTTTGGCTGACATCAAGGAGTGAAACAATACTAATTTCATGAACCTTAATCATATTTTGACTTAGGAATGGGGTACATTCCCATCATGGTATTAGAAACCCAAAAGATTTGGAGAAATTAAAAAGCCAGAAGATATAGAAAACCTACTGGCCAACAGATTTAGCTCCAACTTTACAATGCCACCCCCAACCTTCCCTCAGAAAATGCCATCAAATATAACTCCCCCTTCTATTACTAGGGATCAGGTCCTTAATGCTGTCTCTAAGGCCAAGGACACTGCATCAATGAGCCCAGACAGTATCCCAGGATGCCTTCTAAATAACATGGAAAATGACCTATCAGGCCATCTGGAATTGCTTTTTAAACAAGCTGCATGCCTCATGAATTTACAGCAACAGTCATCCCTCCACACAAAGGTGGGATTCTATAGACCCTGGAAATTACAGACCCATAAGTCTCAGTAGTCACATATGCAAAGCCATGGAAAGAATTATTATGAAAATGATCAATAATGACATAGGAAACCTCCACACACTGACCCAACTCAGTTTATTTTCGTCAAGGGCAAGTTATGCCTACTCAACCTGGTGAACTTCTTTGAGAAGGTTACCAAAGCAATGGATGGGGGCAAAATGGTTCTCACTGCTTACTTTGACCCAACCAAGGCAGTTGACAAAATACCCCACTCAAGCATTGTTGACAAACTCATGAGGTTAGAAGCAGACCATAATGTCACCCAGTAACTAGCTAGCTGGCTCATAGACAGGACCCAGGAAGTTAGAATTGTGGAGTCCACATCTACAAAGAGGCCAGGTCATAAGTGGAGCATCTTAGGGATTGGTCCTGAGACTGTTCCTTTTTGGCATTTATTTCTCTGACGTCAAGGCCAATGTGGCCTCTGTCTGACTAAATTTGCAGATGATTGCAAATTAGGAGCTGTCATTGAATCCCCCACCAACACAAATATTCTCCAGGAAGGGCTGACACAGACCAACAACTGCTGTCAGAGACATGGGCCAAAATTGAATGCCAAGAAGTGCATAATCATATCCTACAGGAAGTCATCCACTCCTGGTAACTATCATATCGATAACACATACCCTAAGAGTTGACCAGTAGTCAGGGACTTGGAGACACATATAGACAGCAGTCTAGCCTTTGGCCATCTCATTTCTACAGTAGTGAAGAAATAATTCTATTTTCTGCAACTTATAAACAAAGATATAGCATCTAGGTCTAAGAAAGTCATTGATCCACTGTAGTCGGCATTCATCAGATCTGACATTGAGTACAATGCCCCCTTTGGTATGTATCTAACCAGGCATATCCAACAATTGGAATGTCCACAGAGGTTCCTCACTAAAAGAATACAGGGTGTAAGTAGCATGTCCTATGCAGACTGCCCCAAGACTCTTTCTCTGTATTCTGTCTCTTATGGGCTGTTGAGGGGAGATCTATACAAACAGGGCATTGTCAGACCCCACTCTGATGGACATCCTGCATATCCACAAAACCAACAGCACCGGAATTACCCATTATAAGGACATAAACCTTGCCTGTGATACAAACAGGACCTCTGGAGAGACAGGCATGTATGCCAGACATTACCCCTTCTCTGGAGCAGGTTCCCCATCCATGTGAAGCAGAGTTCTCCCTAACCCAATTCAAGTGTAACTTGGAAAGTCGGATGGTGAACAGGAAATACATCCCTAGTTTGGAAATTATGTATGTAATGGATACAGGCAGCCTGTAAATAGTTCATCACCCAGGCCCCTGCTTGTAAATGTTTCATCTCCCAAGCTCCTGCTTACACTTATCAAGGGTACCAGAACTTGTAAGAGATATGGGATGCATGGCTAAGTTTAAAAAGGCCCTTGTAGTCATTAACGTACTAAACACCTATGAATCTGTGAACCTATGTCACCAGATGGTTAGCCAAATGGCTCAGGGATAGGACACATATTATTTCAGTGCAGGAATCTACAGCCAGCAAGAGGCCAGTCACCAGTGGAGTACCACAAGGCTCAGTGCTAGGCACCCTCCTGTTTGTGATTTACTTCTCAGATGTCATGGTAAATGTAAATGACCTTGGCTGACTAAGTTTACTGATGACTGCAAGTTGGAGGCAATCAGAAAGGACTGATGCAGACTAATGATTGGATTCAGAGCCATGGCCTCTAAGAACTGCATAATAATACCCTTTGGGTGAATTAAATACCCCTGCAAATTACAAAATTGATGGTGCCCCTTTAAGAATGGACCCCGAGGTGAGAGATCTAGGTACTCAGGTAGATAGTAATCTGAACTTTGACCACCATGTGCCGACAGAAATGAGGACATCCTTCTATGTGGATCAGTTTATTAGTAAGAGCATGGCAACCAGATCTAAGGATGTCATAGTACCACTGTATGTGGCCTTCATCAGACCAATAATCGAGTGTAATGCACCCTTTGGTATGTACCTCACAAGGCACTGGCAACATCCTTGGAGGTTTCTCACCAAAAAAATACAGGGTATAACAAACATGTCATATGCAGACCGATTAAAGCCCTATCATTGTATTCAGTTTCCTACCTATTACTGAAGGGTAATATGTGCCTGACCTACAAGGCAGTCTCTGACCCAGCCCTGAGGAAAATGTTGCATAGTTGCAAAAATAACATCATGAAGGTTCCACACTCCAAGGATCTAAACCTGATCTCTCACACAAATAGATCATGTTGAAGAGACAGATATGTGTCCCAGAGACCAGAGATTGCCCTAGCCTTTTCACATGAAGCAGAGCCATTCCTTGAGCATCTTCAAGCACAGTCTGGACCTATGGATGGGAAATTGCAAACTCACTCCTGGAGTGGCATCCATGTTCCTTATGGACAGAGACAGCCTGCAAAAACTGTCAAAATCCTGCTTAATGACCCCTGTTATCTTTCCCCTGGGGATAGAAAATTTGGTCAAATCTTGGTAAAACTAGCTAAGTGTTAGCTTAGTAATCATCTGTTAACTTATGAACGTATATGTGGTGCTGTATATGATGTGTCTGAGTGTCTTTATTAGTTGTAGTATTATGGAATGGGGTTTTGCTAAGGTAAAGTATAGGACTGAGTTTAGGTCCAGAGGCAGGGTTATGTTTATAACACATTAATAACGTGGAGCAGAGACTTGAAGCCCACCCCCTTTCCAGTACTTATTTGTACTAAAACTAAGTCAACAGACATATACATCTTTTACCTAATAAAACCAGTGCAGATTATTATTTGATAGATTTATTCTATAATTTGTTGTGAAAAAAAAAATGTCCGATTGGTTATGAGACAGTATGTGATTATTAAGATAGCAAACTGAATGATGATATGATGTTTGATGAATGTTTCTAATCATTCATATATTGGTGGATATAAGGGAAGTCAACTCTATGACATCAGCACATCACACTATGGGAAAGATACTGGTATAAATCTTAAGAGAAAATAATATCTGTTGTGGTGGGATCACAAGTAGAATGGTTCACAGACAAATAATCATTTGACCATGGAATGTACATAGTCCACTCCATTTCTAATGAGGTATTTCAAGGCATTAGGAGAAGTGTGAATAAAAAATGAAGATGGTCAAAGGCAATTGCAGAGTGGTGCATGCAGTAGATGGTCATATTTGAAACAGTAGCCTTCTTCGCTCAGCATCTATGCATTTTGAAGTGTTTCCAAATGAGTGTTGTGTGTATTCTTATTTTTCCCACTTGCAGTCATAGCCAGAAACTTCAGTGATCAGGTTAATCTTCCATTTCCCTCACCCAAGTATGACCTTCTCCATCTCAAAGAGTATATTGATAGAATGGTTGACAATGTTCCTGTTTATCTAAATATTTGCTCATTTTTTGTACTACAATATAACAGAGAGTTTTACAAAACTATGAAAAAACATATCATTTTGAAATATCATGGCACATCTTTGTGAATGAAAACATGCAGGAATTTAAAGCTTTGAACTTCAGAATATGATGATCAGTCTTGAGTCATTGCACAGTTTACATAAATTATGTGATCTGATTAATCCAGACTTTATTTAATAGTGAGGAAGACTGTGGTGCAGTGATGAAATTTAATGTTCTTTTTTTCTGAGACCGCTGTAAGACTGGCTTATTTTCTCTGGACAGGTCAACAGGCAGATACCCTTCAGGAAGCCAGTGTGCCCATTATCAGCAGTTCTTTGTGTAAGAGTCCAGAGTTTTATGGGAACCAAGTTTCTTCCAAGATGTTCTGTGCTGGCTTTTCAGAAGGGAGGATTGATGCATGTCAGGTAAGACTACATTTCATACAGCGGCCTGCTGACAATGTCATGCCACATCTGATTGCAGATTATGAAGTTCATAGGCACTTGAGCAGTTTTTTTGAGTTACTACAATGAATTTTTCAAATGCAGTTATGTTTTAATTTAAAAATGTATAAAAAGTCTACAGAATTATTGTGTATTTTTAACAATTTATGCAACAGCTATAATTTTTGTTACAACTTTCACTACAAAAGACATGCCTGTATAACCTCTGTAAAACATACATGTAAGCTTGATATTTTGGTAAGGTAGCATAAGTCACATGGTTACCTTAACTCCACACAAAGTAAGCTTTCTAAACATTGTAGTCAGAATCATTCATCTCATAATAATTAAAGGCAAGAAGATTTCATGTGAATTACATATTAAGCATTTCTAGGAAACTTTGATCTGGTACTAAATATCTGGTTTTGACTTCTAAGTTGTAAGTTGCCATCTGATTTACTGACCTATTATATATGCAAAGGGCTGCATCCATGTTTAATACTGTCTAAATATTAACCATAAAACTGAATGCATAGCTAATAAAGGAATTGTGGAAATGCTGCAATGGAAAATTACAGACTATAGCCTCCCTCCATGTTCTAGCCAAACAATGTTGTTATGTAAAGAAGTTTATAAGATAAGTACCTTTAAATACTCAAGCTCCCACAACCCCAGCAGGATTATAACTTTGCACTTTTTTTTGTAGTTTCCATACTCAGACTGATTGACTGAGTACCTGTCTTATTCATTCTCATGCCTTGGATGAAGGCATTATTTATTATAGGTACCATTTTAAATCCTATGCTTCATTAGTAACCATTCTTCTCTAACTGTAAAGAACCAGTTGGCCATGCCAAGGTCAGTCTGACATCATGCTTTTAGTGGGACATGCTTAGCTAGAATAATGTATTTTATTTATATTCTTTCTGTGTGTTTTTAACAGGGAGATAGTGGTGGTCCTTTTGTTTGTGAAGACAATCTTTCCAAAACCTCACGTTGGCGGTTATGTGGTGTTGTAAGCTGGGGCACAGGCTGTGCATTGCCAAATAAGCCAGGTGTATACACCAATGTCCAGGTGTTTCACCCATGGATACACAAAGCCATAAAGGTGAGAGCATTTCTTCAATTAGCTTTAAATATCATCCTGATTTAAGAAGAATCTTACATTACCTAATACAGTATGCTTAATTTTGCAGGTGTTACAAGGACATTAGGTTATGCTAACAGGTAGTACAGCAAAGCTGTATTATAAACTTAAGTACATTAGGTCATGCTAATTAGTACTGTATAGCAAAACTGTGTTATAAATTCCTATTACATTATGTGGTATTTTGAGGGTAGTAGTATAGCACTTATTTATTTTGTTATTAAACACATTTAAAACTAAAAATATATGGTGTGTGTGTGTGTGTGTGTGTGTGTGTGTGTGTGTGTGTGTGTGTGTGTGTGTGTGTGGGTGTGTGTGTGTGTGTGTGCATATATGTGTACATTAAGTGCAAGGTCAAGCCTGCTTCTCCAGACACAGGAACATGTACTGTGAATGTAAAAGTACTTCACTGTAGTAAAACCAAACTGAACCTGTGAAAGGAATCACTATACAGACATTTGTGCCTTAACCCACTACATAACATAAATGTGTGAACCAGAATACTGCAGTAAGGCCAGAAGTCAGGTGTAATTGTAATAGAGTGTTGAAGTCCCCAATAAAGCACAAGGACCCCATACAGTGTACATAAATATGAATCATGGATACCAGGCATACATATAAGGTGTAATGAATAATATCTCAATGCCAAAAATGAATTATAATGCAAAGTCTAATGTAAGGAATGCTAAGCATTGCACAGGCCAACTTAGGAGGTGTAAGCAATGTGTAGGGCAGCTAACTCACTGTGCCCAGTGTTATACCCCTTTAAACAATGCCAACCCTAGGTAAGCAGGTCTGCCCATAGCCCAGCCTGTTCAAAACCAGCCAATCATGGAATACTGAGGGAAATCGGCCCTACTTAAACCCAAGAGGTGGGAATACATTTCATAACTGGTTGTAGCTTCCCCTTGCAGGCACAATGACAGTAAGGGGAGAAGGTGTGCACTTTCGGGTACAGTGCTGGTGCATCCAGGAGTCCAAGGTCATGGCAGGACTCCTTGTCAAAGACCATGATCAGAGACTGCTGGAGGGCCAGTACCAGGGCTCCAAATATAAGGCGGAGGCCTGGGACCATTTTGCCCGCAACCTCACCAGTGCCACTGGCACACCCCAAACTGGTGAGCTGGTCAGGGATCACTATGCCGACCTGAAGCGGCGTAAGGGGGACCTCTTGGAGGAGTGGCTCCAAGAGGCTAGAACAGCAGGGGATGTTCCAGTCGTGTGTAAGTATCACCACACTATGTGTGTAATAATTGCCATCTCAGGTATATCATGGATAGGTATGGCTAAATATTCCTCTTATGTCCCCCACAGCTGCAATGGAGTGGGCCGAGAATCAGGAGGCCCACGTCAGTTGCCTGGCGAGGTTGTGATGCAAGGCAGTTCAGTCATACTCATGCATTAACTGTCATACAAAATAAAACTAAAAGTATTAGTAAATTAATTTCCTGTATAAAACCTGTATTGTTCAAGGCAAGTACTGCATACACTACAGAATATGGCAGGAAGAGTCTCATATTGTTTGTATGTCAATAGAAGTGTAATAGCCTGACAACAAAGGTCTAACTGCTGGACTGCATGTCTATACTCTGGTATCATATGGTAATGTAGATTAGCAAGCATGTAATAGTACTGTAGTATTAAGCACTGTTACCCACACTGTGCACCATAAGTTGAATGTGTAGGAATGCCTGTATATGACAGGTGTAATCTCCAGAGGCCATTTAGTACAACTGAGAGACACATAGACAGAAAACAGGGAAAAAGCAAACAACAAAACCTGAATAGCACATGCAACTGAGATGTGAACTATTGTTTTTTTAGCACACACAGCCATGGTTCGAATCCTGCCAGTGGTAGTACTCTGCATACAGAATCATACCCCACAACTGCACAGAAATGTCCAGAATGTCCAGTAAAGTGGCCCATATCTGTTGCCTATCAACTTGTTCCCCTGGGAAATCAGTGGGATGATCCCAGACATATAGGCAGCAAACAGGAAATACAACTGAGTGACACACATCTATGAAAATAAAGCTGGAACACTGGCAACTCCACAATAGCTTATGAGACTAAGAAGCCATGTATGTCCCATGTTCACCCTAACTTGTCAAGCTGTGGTCAGAATGTGTACTGTAACAGAGTGAGATGTATGGGCATAATACGAATGTGTAATCTGGAAGTTTGTGTGGCAACAGTCAGGTAGTGTTAACAAACATTGCTCCCACAGGTACATCGGATAGCAACACTGTGCAGAGAAATACAGACCATTATAACCTGTACTAGTACTGTTCACTCTGGAATTGTAGGGAATTGTGTGTTGTAGTTTCTCTGAATAATAAAGTATCACTGGTCACTGTCACCCACACTGTGCTACATAATATAACTGTGTAGCAAAGCATGTATATGTGTGTGCCAGGTCACTAAAGGTGGAAGAGGGCAATATTCTAGATATGTCCCTGCACACCAGCATGTAGTCAACACATGGCCAGAGTCTGTGCAAAAAGAGTTGGATAGCTATGTGTACAACATCAACCCAGAATCTGGGAGTATGTGTAGAAACAGTTAGTGTTAACAAACAGTCCCTCCACAGGTATACCAGGTAAGAGGTGTATACTGCAGGTAAAACCAGTTCATGTGTAATGATGACGACAGCCTTATCACTGTCCAAACTAAAGCTATAGGGTAGTGTAGTAAGACTTGCAAGGTACAGATAGCACTGACTAGGAAAGTAATGTGGACTACAGGAATATACTAGTTGTTAATTGACATCTTTATCTCCTCCCCACCATATCTCTGATACTGCCCAGTTGTTTGATAAATATGTTAATGGTTCCCATGCATGTGCTATATTGAATTATTCCAACATTGGTGGCATGGTGCCATCAATGTATCTGCATACTGTTCTTATTACCACTGTGGTCCCATATATGCATGTGTTCTGTTTGCTATGCAACTGTTCCTTATCTGGTGTCTGGGTTAATGTGAATATCTATGCATACTGTTATACCTAACCCTGGAATGTGTTGACTATTACTAACCCACATATGATGATGAAGTCTAAACACTATAGCATGGTTGGGAAGGCCGGTCCAGCTGACCCAACTGTCCCACCTCAGCTGGCCATAACACCAGGCACCAGAATGTCTGGAGCCCAACCCGGGACCTCTCTGTCCATTGGTCCTGCAACACCTTTGGGAGGAACCACCTCAGGGCATGGGGCTCACCCCCCCCGGGAGCGTGCGTGGACAGGAACCTATCACCCATTGCCAGGTCAGGGTCATGGTGCATAGAAAGCTCAACCAGCAGCTTGGTGATCTTCTACGCCAGCTCAAGAGCTGTGTGTCACAACTAGAGCATCAGTCTGGTGCTACGACTCACCAGCCAGCAAAGCCACTTTTGGAGCTGTGAAGGTGCAGTGGTGACTGCCATGGGTGGGGACCTCAGTCCCACTGTTTCCACTTGGGTGCTCATGAGCTTCTGATTTCCCAACACCCCCCCATCAAGGTGTTTACCCCCCACATGTGTCATATACTGCCCCTGTATGCATCTTGTTTGTCTTGTCTGTTAACCTACCTCCCCAAATATACCTACTACTCCTCCCAAACATCCCACTCTCACCTGAAAAAAAGGGCAATCTGTTCCCACAAAAAAATCTTGCCCCATACATTGCTGTCCATTTCGCACACATGTCCACTGGACACATGTAATCTGGTCTAATTGGCATCACAACGTATTATTGTTGTCCTCACCCCCTCCCAGGGGTTTGAGTGTCCAAATCTACATCCAAATTCAATGTATAGGCACACAACTGTTGCTGTAGAAGAAATGGGCAGCTATGGGCCTTCCCTACACCCTTCCTGCACATCCCTGGCTATTTTCCCTACTGTCTTTCCCTCTTTGTGCTCCTTTTTTCACCACTTTCCTATCAACACTTTTTTCTTTTTTTTTTTAGAGAAAGTAGCATGGAGGTAAGCGGGAGTAAGCACTTTCAAGCAGCAGTAAGTGGGGTTAAGCCTGTTTCTGCAGAGGTAAGCAATGCCTACACAGGTTAAGCAATTCAGAAGCCACTGTAACTGGAAGTTAGCACTGATTACCACTGCGCAAACCCACTTACAACTGCTCAAATTTGCCTTAGTCACTCTGTATCCAATGGCCCTTGTTCTGCCCAGCAACAAAATAAACAGCATCTGCAAGGCTTGAACCCAGGAACCTGCACACCATAGACAAAATGATTTACCACTAAGCCATGTCAGATATACATAACCCTGATGTATTCACAAACATATCATCCAGCCCAGTCATTCAACAGTACAGAGAATGTATTCCAACATGTAGATGTATGTGTGTGTAGATACGACATATCTATACATGTAGATATATATGTATATATATATATATATATATATATATATATATATATATATATATATATATAAATATATATGAACATATATACATGCAAATGCCTACATCTATAGATATATATGTCTACATCTATATGTCTAAATATATACGTCGGGTTATATATATATATATGTCAGCATATACATATATATATATATATATATATATATATATATATATGTGTATATACAGACATACATCTGCAGATAACAATGGGGAAATAACAAAAACATATATGTCCACCTGCAACGTTAATGGGGTTGAGAGGCCCCAAACAATATACATCTTGTATGAATAGGTATATCCCTCCACAGCCAAACACGCCCCCCTGCAATACACTACCAAGTGTTGCATATCCCATAACCAGGAGCAGACACAACATGGGCATCTCTAGGATACATATACACAGTCACATTTATGCAGATACAGATATATATATATATATATATATATATATATATATATATATATATATATAAACACACACACATATATATAGATCTATATGTAACTACACATACACATGCAGAGACATGTACAGTAAGTTACATATGTAGTACGTGCACACAATATAAAACAGCCTCTATTCCTACAGTTACCACCTTAACAACTGGAGACTGTATGAGCCACCCTTACAAATTACATTCATTGCCTGCAACATATACCCACAGAGATAGCAAAGGATGTAACACCACACACTGGTGTACATAAATGAGAAAGCATTATTTGTGTACTTTGATAGTTGTATATACCATGCCATATAGCTGTTTAGATACGGACATCCATATGAACTGAGTAATGCAACTGTGAAACAGTTATACTAATACAGTAGTCTGGAAATGTAACAAATGTTGCTATCCAGACCAAGGCCATCAAGTAGTACAATTGTAAAGACAGACTGGGCCACAGGATACCAAACTATCAATGGTAAGTAATGCAGGTGTATTGTTCAGCAGCCACTGTCTACACTCTGTAGACACTCCCTAGGGGGTAAAGACCTCAGTTGACACAATGGGATGTAACTGTTACATAACAAGGCACAACTGATACCATCACAAGCACACTGACAAACAGAACAGTCCTTATGACAGGAGGCAGTAGGCCTGCATTTAACCAAGGTGGACTGTATGGTACTGTACATCCAAATACCTTAAGGCAGCTCACCCCTGATGGTCTTTAGGACTTTGGTCTTTCAGGATTCTGTAGTGCTCCCATATAGATATATGTATACATAGATATACGTATATGTATATATAGATATATGTATATATAGCTATATATGTATGCACATCCTATGTGTACAGGTATGCCTAGTTATGTTGGTATATATGTAGATATCAATAACAATATGTGCATACATATCTATTCTGATATACCTACTACTGTCAATATATATGTAGATATCCATACGTATATGTGCATATGTATCTCTATCTGTATATGTGTAGACATATATTGCTCTGTATATGTATATATCTGGGTGTTTATTGGTATGTCTATGTACATATACATATCCATCTATGTATGTTGATATGTATATCTGTATTTCTATAGAGATAACTGGATATGTATATGTACATATATCATCACCATATGTCCTGAACATGGAGTGTTGCCCTACCACAGCCCCTGTAGTCCCAGCTCTATAGTGCAAAGGGATGTCAGGTATACTTGTAGAGTATTGCTACTGTAATAAAGATTGTCTTTACAGACATGGTGTGTGTGGGAGGTCACATCTGCTTTTAACATGTGCGCCAATGGCTACTGACATCCTAAGGACATCATAGCACAGTACCACTGCTAGCACGTAATGCTCCTTTGGACTACAGCAGAGATAATGGCCAACAAATGTGGACAGTCTGAGACACTCTGGACAGTCCAGAGGTAAACACATAACCCCTTAGTGTAAGACATGTGGACCGATCCTGACAATGTGGATGTTAACAGCTATGTAGATGGGTATAACACGTAACTACTGGTATACATTTGCCCCCATAGGTTATGCATTCATACATCCCTGTCTGTCCTGCCACATAATAACCTCTGGTAAGGAGGTGCCATGGCCACATACCACCCACTAGATATTGACATGCATCTGTACAGCATCCCACTGCTCTGTCTGACATACATGACTGTTATGTTGGCCTGGCAGCAGTACATCTGACAAGTAACTGGACATTACATCTCAATGGGTAAGTACACTAAGCTGCTAGGCATGTAACAAAGCACTGTGTAGGCTACAGGCAGACCGGCTCAACACTGGCCTACATTTCCTATGTGAAAATGCACATGTACCTGCACATAGATAGCAGGCTCTACAGGCATGCTACAGCACAGAGTAACATACACCTGTATGTAAGTACATCACCACAACCAATGTGAACACAGCCACAGCTACATATGGCATGCTAACATATTATTACAGTATATGGACTATCTGTTGAACACCATCCTCATATGTGCCACCCACACACTAACCCTACATATACTGGACCGCTACACAGTGTGGTCCGCTGCCTGTCTGTGATATGGGACATGCTCATGTATGGTCCTACAAACATGTAAGCCGATAGGGTAACATACAGTGTAGCAGCATGTAACATCAGATAGAACAGGACCAAGAACAATGATGTCTACCACAGTCTGTACACAGGGCAAGGTACATATTAACAATACACACATTGCCGACAATCAGTACAATAAGTACACAGACCCCAGTACTGTACACACAACCACAGAATGTCCAGGTTATGTCATCATATATAACCCATACTATACATTACATGTGTGGCAGTCTGATATCTCACTGGCTTGTTATCAGATTGTTATCAGATATGATGTCACTAATTATAGTGTATAGTACATATGCACCCCTTACTGCATAACATATGCACAGAGGTTGTCAGGGTTGTGACTGGAGGCACATACACAGGACCAATATTGACATGTTGCTGTGATAGCCTCATACATTTACTGTTGTAATAGGGTTTGTTGCACCATATGTCCTATGAGGGATATGAAGTCAGTAACTCTCATGGCTGTCACCATCTACATACTGCAATCCTCACACTACCTTCTGCAGTTCACAGATAGGTGCTCTGTGGGTAACACCTGAAACAAAAGTCATCATACACTGACCAGTCTGCAGATGGCCCTACAGATGGGTGTTCCCTCATAAACATAGCACTGACATAGCAGGTATGTAAACATGTAGGACAGCCATATCCACAAACACCCTGTTAAACCAACATTACTCCAAATGCAGTATAGCAGTACTTACAGTCTGTAGTCAGGTCAGGTACATCCCCCTCCTGTGTGTTGGCCTGTTTCCACAGTGTATGTTGTTAGAGGTAAACCCCAATCCATCTGAGATGCTGTTTGCCAAACAACAGATCAAGTTCCTGCTCACAGTGAATGAAAGGCCCAACACCAACATGATGTTCCTAGATATTGGTGTGTGTTTCCATGCAATTGGCTATGGGAATATTACCACAGCTGTCCCATATGCAATCAACTAGAGGAGGGCTGCAATTCATGCAGAGACCATCAGCTGATCCTGAGCATCACTTAAAATACACATGCTGCTGCCTAAGCAAAGCAGGTGTAAGTTTCCACATCCACCAAAGAGGGAGTAAGAGAGGCAGACAGAGGCACAGAAAAGCCAGGGAGGGTTGGGAGAGTAAAACTTATGCATGTTTGTGTTACACACCTACCAGTACAGGGTATCAAACCCCCGACGACTATGTAGTGCTATCACATGTCCATGTAGTTATTGGATGCACCACATAGGTTACATGTTGGGGAGCTCTCAGAATGTATATGTGATGGTGAGTGTGCAACAGGGATATGGTAGCTATGTGGTAGGTGTAGTACACGTGCCTTCCCGCATGAACAGGTGTCAGTGTCAACACAGCCACACTTTCACATGGACGCACACACATTTACACACTTGGCAGGTCCAAGAATATAACTCATCACTAGTGGGATTGCCACAACACGGTACTGTGCAGGTATCACATGCACCACAGGGGTCATACGGATGTTATATGTGGAAAGGGTATGTGGAGGTATCTGACATCAGACAGCATGCTTCAGTATGCCAATGGGGGTTGTAGTGAGTGTGAATGTGGTCATATGCATCATACTCCACATACACAGACATGGGTGCCAGTACTGGCATGCATGTGTGCACTGCTTCACAGGTGTGTTGTGGTTGATGGTGCCAG
>NC_056741.1:941853504-941926004 GCF_019279795.1 Protopterus annectens
TACATTTCTACGTAGGATGAGAGGGGGCACTCCTGACTATTTCTACATTTCTACACAGGGTTGAGGGCATACCTGACTGTTATTACATTACTACATGGGATGGGGGGGGGCACACCTGACACTTGTACACATTTGCTATGACTGTACTGGTATGTTAGGTACTCCATTTCATTCTGTATTCTTAACTATCATGCTGACTAGAGGCATACCAGTGTACTACAGATCTTAGCTTTGATTTACCTAAATTTTAGTTTCTGACATCCTACCCTTCAGAACTAACGTCCCACTGCCTAACCTGGTGTAGTCTGTGTAGGCCTGCGGCGGGAGGTTACCCTTAGGCATCATTCAGAGGCCATAGCACAGCCTTTGTTTGTGTTTGTCTACACCTGTCCTGCTGGCTATGACTGTTGTTGGGTATGTGAACCCCCCTGAATGGCATGTGTGAGTCGCTTACCTTGTGGGTGTCCCAGTATTGAGGGTGGTGTTGCAGGGCTGCCTATATCGGACACACATAGTACACTCCCTACACATGGTTGAGCCCAGGTAGTGTAATGTTTGGCATCCTTTTTACTGTATGTGGGAGTCAGAGAGAGGTGTTATTCCCTGGGTCCCTCCTGTGTCAGTGTATGTGCTATGCGTTGCCTCTTTGCCAAGGCCAGGGCATACTGGGCACGCCTTCTGCCTATTAGGGCAGGCTCAGGTTGTTCCTCATCTGAGTCACTCTGTGCTTGTGCAGGCCTTGGCAATGGTGGTGGGCTATGTGGCCCTGCCCCATGCTGTTCCTGCTGCAGCTGTTTCCGCAGGATCATATTGTGTAGCATGGCACATACGAAGACAATTTGGGTACATGTAGCTGGTGAGTACTGCAAGGTTCCACCAGATATGTCCAGCCGGAACTATGACTAGAGTGTCCCAAACACATGCTCTACTATAATTCTGGTCTGTGCATGTGCCTCATTTTGGAGTTCGTGTTTGGGTGTGCGTGCATTTTTGATGGGTGTCATCAGCCACAGCTCCAGTGCGTATCCAGCATCCACCACTAGGTGACTGTGAAGGATGTCACCATTGGCAAATCTCTGGTACAGCTGCATCAGATGCCAGATGTAGGAATCATGATAGGTTCCAAGGCAGCCAGCACACACATTCATTATTATGCCCTGGGCATCACACATGACCTGTCAGTTGATGGAGGGGAAGCCCTTGCGGTTGATGTAGACCCTACCCTGCTCACCAGGTGGTGCTTTGATGTATATGTGCATGCAGTCTATAGCACCCACTACCTCAGGGTATTCTGCTATTTGGTGGAACAGTTCCATATTGCTGGCCAGTGCCTCACAGGTGTTGGGGAAAAACACGTGCTCACCGACATGTGCTGACATGGCATCCAGGAACTGGTGGAGTAGCTTGGATGCTGATGCCTGTGAGATCCCCATTATATCCCCAGTTGTCCTTTGGAAGGTACCTGTAGCTAGTATTCTTAGGCCTGCATATACCTTGGTATCCACTGGGATGGGTTCCCCTCTGTTAGTTCTGTGTGTGAGGCATGGCCGGCACAGCTCAACAATTTGCTGTAGGAGGTCCCTGTCCACCCTATAGTGCTCCACTATCTCCAGCTCATGTCGCTTCTGGTAGGTTACCCTGGGTCTGTAAACTCCTCTCCATCTCCTCACTGTGGGTTGTTTGACAGCATTCACATCCTCACCACCCTCAGCCTCTTCCACAAGTTGTTGTATGATAGCTATGGCAGCCCCTATCATTTTGCTGTTGTGAGTGTTAAAAGTTCCCCGCTTGTTTACACTGGTGGTGTAGAGTGTGGGAAAAACCAGAGGGAAGGTGTTTACATCGTTTATAGTAGTGTTCTCAGCTGGGTTGGTCTGCTGCCTGTGTAATTGGCTGATTCAGATACATTTCACCTGCCAGCTATGCTAGTTCTCTTAGATTACCTTCCTACTGCTGTTTTCCCTTCCCATTGCCATCCTGTTTAAGCCCAGGGGCGCGGCGTGCAAGCAGAGTGCTCAAATGTGCACAGAGCTGCTATTTCCTGGTTTAACTTTTTTTTTAAACCTTTAAAACCCAGTGACAGCACGCACACTCACTTAGGCAATGTACAGAGTGCTAGGCAAAGTGAGACACACCCCCTTACTTAGCTGTGCTTAGCTAGGAGCAAACCTGAGCCACAGGGTTCCAATCCACATACAGAATGCCTGACACACACCCCTTCATGATGTCAGCTAACTCCTAGGCTTGCACCAAGCTATTCCTACTCTTACACTCTTGGGACCTGACTAGCATGCTGAGGAAAACTGGGATTCACTATCATTCCCCTCATTTGCATAGGATTGCCTGCTAATGCATAGTTACATGTCTCACACTGAGCCTCCCCCCTTAGCAATCACTACTCACTGGCCATGTTGTCTTCTGCCTGCCATTGACTTGCATGGCAGAATAGTGATTTTAGTTAGAATGCTTATTTTAGGTTTATTTTGTTATTTTCCCCCTTTTCCCCCAATCCCATTTGCACGCTGCTGCCCTATGCTTCACTGCCGAGATCAGCTAAAAAAAAAAATAAACATTGATTTTTTTGTTTTTTATGTTGTTTGCAATGCCAGTGATCTTATACTTGGCCATTGGCATGCTTCTTGACTGATATGCAACCTTTATTTGGAGCTGTCACTGCTCCGTTTTGGATTTTGCAGAAATGTAATCAGTTACTAACCGAGTACATTTCTGCAGATTGCACTAGTCCCGCACGGCCGGTTGCAAGCTTCCTGGATCGCAAATTCACCTTATTTGCATGGATTTCTCCTGCAAATGGAGTGATTTGCATACGGGGGTTTAGTCCGTGCAGGACTAGTGCAGGAGCACTTGTTCATGCCCCTGCAGGCTGTTCCTGGATCGCACGGCAGACATATTGCCTACTAGATCTCCTGCACTGATCCTGCATGCCGTGCAAGATTATATACATCTTCCAAAACATAAAAAATAAATATTTTAAAAATTTGACAGGTCGTAGAATATTTGAATAATACATCCTTCCCATTCTTCTTTTATATTGCATAATTATGTTCACATATTCTAAGACTTCACATCCTTTTTGTATTTCCTATATAAAAACCTTCACATCTGAAACAAGGCACTGCACAAATCACAGCTTCTTGGGTTAATTTTTACCATTTCAGCTTACTGGAAAAAAATATACACTAAACAGCAATTTTATAAAATCTCAGGTTGCTCTGTAAATTGTGATCTGTACATCACTATGGCTTCTCAACATTATTTGAATATACTTAGATTTCATGCTTTCTGATTTTTTATTTATTTATTTTTTTGTGTAGATGGCATTTAAACTAAAGTATGCTTTCCTTCTACAGGCTTTACTGACTGTTTTGTTTATACACCAGTTATTTAATGGTCATAGAAGATGTTTAGAAGTACATTACATGATCACATATCATTATGACATCTGCAGTGTTTGCTCATGATTTGCATTTACCATTTTCATGAGGGGAATTAGAACTTGATTTATTAGTCACTAAAGGCTTACACTGTTATACTAGTATAACACACAGATTAGTGTAGCACCTACTCGTCTAGCTAAAGATTTTGGAGTAAGCTTGTGACCAGATTATGAAGGTAAGGATAAAAACAACAAGTTTAAAGAAAGAGAAATTTATATATGATCCACTGAATACTGTGACACCGGAAAAAACTAAGCTGCACTGCAACACTATGCAAGAAGAATTACCACAAACAGACTCATAAGGCCCCACAGAGAGGCAAATTATGCATAGGTCTTCTCTACGTATTCTATGAATATCAGAAAACTGAATTATTGAAATGCAGTGTTTGTCTTACATAACTAACTTCCTAATGATTGTGAATATTGAACACTGAGAATTCAATTTTGTATCATATGGCAAACTGTGGAGCAGGTATAACTTCCATATGTGTTGTATTACTTATTGAGGAACATTGCTAAAGTGTAAAAATCTACGTGTAATGTCAGTCATTAAATGGAATGCAACAAATGCTGGAATTTTGCACAATGACAAATCTTCAAACATTCTAAAACAATTTACCATGTTTTATTCCTTTTTCCTTTCCTAGACTAATCATAACAGCACTGGACTTATCCCGATGGAGTAGTTGCATCATTTCCTAACTTTGGAAGTTTATGGACTTCCTGACTGGACACCATTTGTTACTTTTTTAAGTCTGCAAAAATATATTGTCTGCCCCTTTTCAAGGTATTTTTCATTAATCCCCTGGAGCTGAATGCATTCCACATGAAAGAGTAAATCTCCTTCTATAGGTCTGTGCATAACTATATGTTAGTTAAATTTGCACGCATTTATTAAGCCATGCCTATCATCGTAAATGTTCATTCTTTTTCATTAGGGTCTTGCATAAAGATTAAATGTTCTTGTCATGTTAGTTTCACATTATAAGTTACTTTCATTCATGTGATAAATATGTGTCACACTGAACCTGTGGACAAATATGAACTAAGTTTCTACTCTTCTAAACAATGAAACAAAATGACTATACCCAACAGCAATACATGATTTGCAGCTGACCCTGAGGAAAAGAAGCTGTCATTTTTGTTAGACTTACACAATGAAGCAACTAGTTTTGGTGCCATAGAATTTCAGAAATTGTACTGGTGTTAATCTATAATTATCGTTCTGAATACAGCTCAGCTTACCATCAAGTGGGTATGAATGTGATGGCCTAAAATGCATTTTAAAGCATGGTTCTTGATACATTCCAAAATGCAGAAGAGCCTACTTAGTTTGAATTATTTTATAGGTTTCCACATATTTGTTGTCGTACTTTTGGGCACACACTGCCTATGTAGGTGCAATAATTTTCTAACACCAACATAAAATGTTTAAAATGATAACACCTGTAAACATTCTTGTCAATGGCAACATGCAGAATTAGAATTAAAGGCGAGCCTTACAAAAACAAAACTGTTTTGCTTTGAAGGATAAAAAAACACAATGAATTGTTCCTCTTAATGCCCACTGTAGCATTCTAATATGGTGGCCACACAAAGTAGCATTTAACTTTTGATACTTTGCAGACATTTATTTTATAAACCAAGCAAATATGATATTATTGCAGTGCCTTTTTAAATATTCCATAGATGCCTGAAGGTATTTTGTACTGATGTTTAGTTATACAGCTGATTCAGTTTATAAATAGTGCTCTCTCTTCAAGTTACTTTGTTAATGAATGTTTGTCACATATAATCAGAGCAAATGCTCAATGAAACAGCTGACACTGAAGAATCTGGTGCACTCAGACAAAGGATTCCTTGAGACACATGACAGATGAAACTTTTGTTACTCAAGATCCACACCTTTACACCCCTAATACAAGACTACATCTGTGGTACTTTTTAGGAAGAGTGTTGATGGCATTCATCCTGATTGTGAAAGGAACACTGTTTCCTTTGCAGTCAAATGTAGAATTCAGAAAAGCATTTTGCCTTAAGAAACATTCTCTTTGTATTATCTAAGTGGGTAAATATAAATGAATGAAAAGAGTTGACACAGCCTTGTAAAATAGGGAAGTCACATTTTTAAATAAGAAATACGTCCTAGTCTGAGGTTTTGTTCTCAGTTACAAGCATTGGAATGTTTTACAATACTGTGTACTACTCCAGAAATGAGGATGATATATCATACATCTCACTAACTGATGAATGCAAACCTACATGATGCTTTCTATGTTTACTAGTTACCCACTTAATAACTTGTATCTCTGCCAAAGTTAAATTCTCACAAATGTGTTGTATTTAACATAAAGATGTTACAATAATGAATTAGCCTTCATAACAGCAGCCCTGCCTGATGTTTTTCATAGGATCTTCCCTCAAAGTCATGTACCAGAGTTCATCCTATAGTAACCAAATTTGTGTTCTGGTGTTATTTAAATTGGTTTTACAATGATACTGAAAATTATTTCTGAGGTGACTGAATATTAAGACTAGCAAATAGTATCAATATGCATGGTACATACACTTAATTATGAACTGACAGAAGTATTATTAGTATAACACATTTTTATCATATCTTCATCAGGTTTATCTCTAGAGTATGCAACAGGCAAAATTTTCCATCTATCAAGCTTTTAGCAGATTCAGTACCTTGTGAAAACTCTGCATGAGGTATAGAATAGTAGTAATATAAAACAGAGTTGTCACGATTTCATTTATTGAATCTGTTGCTTAATGTTATCAGTGTGCCATTATTCTGAATATCTTCTTCTATGACTAAGCATCACTGAATGAAATTTTCTTTAGTTTTCACTCCTACATGTAAAGATGTGTTTTGAAACATAAAAATATGTTGGTCTTCTGCCATATGTAAACTTAAAATATGCTAAAGCTTTTTTTATGAATTCCCAACATTTAACTTGACAAAAACTTTATTTTCAAATTTAAACTGGTTCAGATTCAACCCATCAGAAAAATAAAAGTGTTTTTTGCAGGGGGCAAATCCAGCCATATTTCTGATTTGAGGGTATAAACCCACCACACCTCTGAACTGTTATACACCAACTCCATAATGCACAAACATGAAGATGGCAAACATCTCCCAAGAGAAAGGAATTGGTGTCAGTGTACATTTATCAATTCAGCTAATTAAGTTATAGGGGAGCTGAGGCCCTGGGAGATGTATGGCTGCTTGTTGTATGCCACACCTTTTACCAGTGCTCCAATCTTCTCAAATGAATATTTATCTTAAACTTTCAAAAACCTGTCTTAGCTGATTTTATTTAGAAAAAGACTCTTGCCATCTTGTAGGACTTAAAATCAATGACAAACATTTATGATATTGCTGTGTTAGTATTATCACAAAAATATTTAGCAATACCAATGAATTTTCTGGAGGTATATGGAATGCATAAGTGCTAAACTACATTTTTATTAAAGATGATAAAACCAACAGAATAAAACACGAACCAAGTATACATAAAAACTTCTTTATTGCAAGGTAAGCACTTTCATCACAGCTTTATCAGACCGTTAACAGATTAAACCCCATCACCAGTTATAACAACAATGCAAAAGCATTCATTAACAAAACACCAAAAAAATAAAGATAGAGAAATAATAAATATATGAAAAGTGTAAAATGTATAAAATGTGTATTTTAAATGCTAAGACCTCACCCTTTCAGAATAGGCCTTAGAGAAAACCTTCTCATTCAGCCTACTGCCTTGATCAGCCCTTAATCTACTGATCCACCTCACCTCTCTGGTCTCAGTAAAATTCCTCACATTACCTTCCCATGTACTGGGCTGTATCCTATCAATAACTAAAAACTGAGAAGTATGTTGTGGACTAGTATTCATAATATGTTTAGATGAAGCAGAACCACAGCATATACTATATAAATGTTCCCTAACCCTGTCTGTTTTGCCAGTGTAGAATGTACAACATGCTGAACAGTCTTCTTCATCTTTCGGCTTTTCCTGGTTAGGGGTCGCCATAGCAGATCACTTGTCCACTCATGATTGGCAGTAGAGTTTTTATGGTGTCGAGTTGCCAGCCCGGATCCCAACCTTACACACACATACTCATGCCTAGGGTCAATTTAGAGTGCCCAATCCACCTACAGCATGTCTTTGAGATGTGGGAGGAAACCGGAGCACCCAGAGGAAACCCACGCGACCACAGGGAGGACATGCAGACTCCACACATAAGGCACCCCAGCCAAGGATCGAACCAGAGAACCTCTTGCTGTGAGGTGACAACTCTAACTGCTGCACCACCATGGCTGCCCTTACAACATGCTGAACAGTGAACCAGGTAAACGACATAAGATGTCATACAGTTAGCATTCTGTAATCTTTACCAGTGGTATATTTATCCCAGCTAGTGTATTTTGTTGTGTTTATTTTACATTTTTATTAACATTTAATTTAATACAATTGTGGTTAAAAGATGTTGAGTCTTTTGGCCTCCTTCTAAAACAATTTACATTCAGGACAAAGTGACTTCCCTAGTCTTTATGTTGTGAGAAATATGACTGCATTAGCATAAGGCTAGCAAAGATCCCTTGGGGCATTATGCTAATGAGCAGTCATGCAAGCATTCATGCGTGGTGCATTCTACAACTTCTGATTCCAGAAGATCTCATGTTATCACTGTTACAATGTACAGGGCAAGTATAAATTCATTGAACATGACTTGAAAGGTCATGTGTACTGTGTGCAAGTTAATTTTTAAAACATTGTATAGCATCCACTATGGTAAAGTCATTCCTATCCATAGGGACCCCAAATGGATGTTTATGTTTGCATATTTCTGCATGTATTTTGTAAACCTTCCTAGGGTAGCATGCCCCTTGTCTGGATAGTAGTGTTCTAGCTGAAGACTGCAGCTGTAATTTGAGAATCATACTACTTGCAACACTCAAGTATTAGACACTCAGACTTGCAGGTGGAAAATCCACGGTCCTTTGTATTGATGGTTAGATCGCAGAAAACTGAGAAGGAGGGTATTTTATTTTTATCACTTTCTCTCTCACTCTTCTTCACATTTAGGCATTATTAGAATTGTTATAAGCATATGCTGCTTATGGGCATGGGGCTGTCCCCCTGCACATACACACACAAAAACAATTGTTTCTGTGCTTTGCCCCCTTGAGAATGTTAATTGTTTTGGGTACTAACCTCCCAAGATTCTAAATTATTGGGTGTTGAATAATGAGATATCAATTCATTGTGATGTGATTAATCACAGTAATATGCTGCAATAGAGTCTTATACACCATGTATCTAGAAGTGAATGAGATGTGAGTTAGTATTGCAGAATAACTCTAGGATTCCTAAAGAGGTTTGTATACTGTGAAAGGTTGTATGGTACATAAATTATGCCTAGTAGGTTGCTATGGCTTTTTGGCTTATAATACCCACATGCTTTGCCTCACATGTAGATCCAGATTCTTATCTCCCCTCCATACATAAACTGCTACTGGATTTCCTTGCCAGCATTAAATGATATATCCATTGCCTGTATAACTTTTATATAGTAAGAGGGTAGATGGTGTAGCTGCTGTAGCCCAATGAACTGGTGACCTTTCCACTTTAAAGCCCGATCTGTTTGTGTCGTCTGTTGCAGCTGTTATTAATGGCAGTGTACACAATGCATATATAACTCGATACATTAACAAAGAATGTTACAGACTTTGCTTAAAGGGAAATAGATTTTTCATTGAAGACAGTTTATTTCAATGTGCAATTCCCTTGGATACCTACATATTCTTTTAACTAAGGCCCCACTTCTTCCATCTTTGGAATCCCTAAAATACACAAAGATCCCTGTGACCTATGATAGAGTTACTGTAATGGAACAGGCATCCAGAAAACATACCTTAGCTGTCTTAATTGATCATGTTTTGAAAGGTGTACTAAATAATACACCTGAAATCCTTAGGGACTCCTGGGAGTGTTTAAAGAAATAAGGCAAAAGTATTTTTCTAAGGACTGTATCTTTTTTGACTATAGATGTCACTGATCTATACACAAGTATCCCTTACTAAGAAAGGCTACAAATGTTCAATGAAGCTTTATTAGAACTTACCCAATTGGAACAGGTTACGATTAATTACTTAGTGGAATATTTCAGACAAGAGAAAGGGGTAGCTATGGGGCTCACGTGTGCCCCCTATATGCAAATTTAGTTATGTATACATGGGAGAGGTGTTTTGCACTGGATTCCAAATTCAAAACCTGTTGGAAAGTTTATTTCAGATATCTGGATGATATCTTTATTTTATGGACACCAGACGTAGAAATTACAGAATTCCTCCACTATATAAACAACATTACTGAATTGTTTAAGTTTACCCACCAACAAACTCTGCAGGAAGTTAACTATTTAGATTTGAGTTTTACTAAAAACTTGGACTTCAACTGTTTTGCATCAACTATTTTCAAGGAGACTTTCTGTAGCAGTGATTTGAAATGTAACAGTTACCACCTTTTTCATACAAAGAAGAATGTATTCAAAGGGTAGCTCATCAGAGCAGCCAGGATGTGTTCAAATATCAGTTTATTTGAGAGGGAAATGGAAAATATTATGTTTATGTTCTTGGAAAGGGGCAATCCCAAACAATTATTGTACAACATAGCAAAGGAATTATATAAAGAATGGTGTAAGGAATACCGACCCTTACTGGGTTGAGATTACAGCAGGGACTATTCTACCAAGTCTGGCAATAGAACAGAACCTGGCTGTTCTTATACCAGGTCTTTCATTATTAAATATGACAACATAGCTAAAATATTAAATCCATTATCAAAAATAACCAGAATATTTTTAAAATAGATACCAAACTAGTGGAGACAATTGGTGAAGCACTCCTCTTTACCTACAAGGCAGGTAAAAACTTGAAAAAGTTAGTGGAAAGACCACTAGTGTCCAAGACACCACACACAAAGAGGAACCTACCCCGTGGTGCTTATAACCAGTGCCATTTTATTTTAAAACCTGATAACATTAATATCAAAATCATACAGATTAGTTTAGTGAAAGGGAAGTGTCAAACTAAAGGAATCCTTTTCATCGCAGTCTGTACTGCCTGTCAGAACTTTTATGTTTACAAGACTGAGAGGCAGTTATCTAAATGCATTTATGAACATAATCATGATCTTATGAGAGAAAATGCAAATCGTTCTTTGTTTCAACATATTCAGTCTTGCAAGGGTTTATAAAAATTCCTTTGTGGCATTTTGGAAATAGTGCCTTACAATGAAACAGGTTGATCTTGGGGGATGTATTTAGAATTTAGGGAGATGATTTAGCAGGTCAGATTAAATGTCACTAACTACCCAGGATTAAATGAACAGACTTCTCTTCTCCCAGCTTTAAAAGCATAGTGTTTATGACATTATCTTTAGAATGCACCTATTAGAACTTTAATATGTGCATGTTTTATACATTTTAAAGACTTGTCCTGAGTTTTTATTTTTAAATAAGCATCGTTTATTTTAAAATATTGTTTATAATACTTGTATATTTTTTCAGAGGGTCTACATGCATTTGCCTATGAGGTAGTACTGTATGTCTGTCTTTTTAAATGAAAAAGTTTTCAATATGAATGGTCTTTAAAATAATATAATTAAGCTAAATTGGTATGGACCACTAAACAGTTACACCTGTGTGTAAATAAGGCAAGTTGTAGCTTGGGTAGATAGTTCTAATTAAGTCCTTTAAACAACTAAATAAGGGCAAAAGCACCTAACCTATGTACCTGAATTTTGTTTGTTGTATTAAAATCGGTTTTATACTGGCAGCATTGGTGATTTAAATGCAATCTTCATTTGGAGCTGACTAAGGAGGTATTTGCACTGAGGGAGTACCATGTGAGCTGTTTTCTGGTGATTGATGTTACAGACTTACATTGTGTTCCAAAAGTATAGTCAGGAAGTTTGGGACAGTGGTCACCAGTACTGAAATCTTATACCATGTAACCAAAAGGCTGCTTTACATTCAAGCGCATGTTGTTTATGAATGATGTAGGCAGTGAGTAACGCTCAGTAGAAGACTCAACTGTGCTGCCTTGGTATGGTATAATCCAACTGCTACTGGTTCTTGCTTATTGTGCTTCAACTTGTAGCAAAATGTCTTTTGCTCTGGTTAAGTCCAAATCAAACCTATATAAAAATAGGCTTTGGAGGCAATGATATTTAATGTGGCTTTTATGTAAATCAGAATATGCATATCTGTGTCTAAAAGAAAAGCTTACTTTGAAAGATGATACCTTCTCAATAACTAAAAGGGCAATTCTGAGAGAATAATTTAAAACTGATAGTTAATATGCTGCATAACATCTTTTTTCTATGTGGAATGCTTTGCTAAAATTGCATTTTCAATCAGTTCATCAAATAATTTATAAAAAGAGATTACGTAGAGATGTTAATGTAAATACCATATCAGTATGCAACTGTATATGCTTTGGAAGTATACTTAAACTGCATGTTTTTTTCTCTAACTTATCTACATTAGAAGTAAAAGGCACATATTGCTTGGAAACTTTGAAGCTTTACTTACATTGTTTGAATGGATATATAGGTAAGATATGAAGCTGAAGTTGCAGCTTTCTTATATACCACATCTGATTATTACTACATTGATTCTAACAGAATTTCTCTAATATTACAGTTTGATATTAAAATGTTATCAATGGAAAATTCACCTACTGGAGTTTTGTGATGGTAAATCATTCCCTCTTCTCCACTCCATGAAAAAATTGGGTTTGCTATTCTGGTTTTAACAAACTGAAGGTCTGCCAATTACAAGTTCATGTTTGATAATTAATATAACAGTAGTGACAAGCACCTGTCCAGCTTAGTCCTAATCACTTCAGCCACCTCTGGACTAAAATGGAGACTATCTGTTGCATAGTGTTGGCCTCCATGTCAGTTATCCACCACCATTCTTCCACTTACAAACCTTTCGTCTTTGCCTACTGTATACTTCATAATCCTTTGTTTGCTATGCATTATGGCTGCTGCTGAAACAGCAATTCAGTCATTTCATTTCATTTTTTTATATATATGATGTTAAGCTTATTTTACAATATTATTCATATATTTAAATCAATATGCTTTTAGAAACATATATGTAACCAGCTATCTCAGAGATCTGGGTGTAGCCCCCCCCTCCATTCAGCCTCAATACTTTCAGGCTCACTTTGTTCCCTTTCCCTACCCCCATTCCGACCCACCCCCAGTTCAATTAGCTTTATACTATGCCAAACTCCCCTTACTCCATCATTTCATCCAGTCATCCTTCCTTAACCCTCTAACTCTTCCCAACATCTCTATACACAAAATCACACTTTATTAACCAACCTAACTCCTCCCATCTTGTTCCACTCATCCGATCATCCTCTTTTCTATCTCCCATCCGCTAAACCCATCCTATTACATATCCTTTTTTAAAGACTCCCACATAACGTACTACTTGCCACTGATTCCTTTATCTACCATCTTACCACTCTTATTCCATGAAAAATCTCTTTTCATCCTATATATACTTCCCTATAACACTATTATTCCTAAATGCACCAACTTTCTTACACACACAAGCTCCCCTCTTTACAATGTCTCTCATGTCCTGAAGTATTCTCTTCATGCTCTCTCATTCCTTCTATCTCTTATTACAACTAACATCATATCAAACAACTTATACATCTTACAAACCTACTATAAACAACAATCACATCAACACAATCTCTCTCCAGTTTTTTCTGAAGTAGCCTCTAGTCTATATGCAACATACTTAATTGTGCAAAGCAAATAAAAATCCTCCCCTTCAAAACAACAGCAACACGAACTTTTCTCTAGACTGCCACTACAAAACTCAAAGGAAACAGCAACCTACAATTCTCCCTACTTACTCCAACTTAATTCAATGTGGAGACATACATCCAAACCCTGGTCCCTCCCCCAACCACATACAAATCCCCTAACTCCTTAAAATCCCTATACTTCCTAACCCTCAACATTCAAAGCATAAGAACAAAGTCCCACACCTGCATGCCTAGATAACGCAAAACAAACCTGATTTCACTGCCACTACAAAGACTTTCCTCAAACCAAATATCAAAGATGCTGAATTCCTACCCCTGGCAATGCTTGCCTTAGATCAGACAGAAAAAAGGTGGAGCTTTTGCCTTAATGTACCCAAATGCCTTCACTGTAGTTCCATACACTAAGCCTGAGCCACAGTTCATAGCAGAAATACTAATAGGCTTCCTAAAATGGAATAATTGTAAACCCCTTGTGGTTCTATACATCCTCCCAGGCAATAAAATTCCTATATTAGAAGATGTACTTGCCTGTACAACTAATAACATTAGCAACGAAACAACCATCTTAGGGTAAGTTAACATTAACTGCCTTGATATCTCCCATCAGCATCCTTCCACCAACATTAACCTCTATAACTATACCCAGCTAATCACCAACATAACTAGATCTAGCAAAAATAGCAACAAAGGCTCAATCCTGGATAACATCATGGTTTCTGACCCTAGCAAAATCTCATCTTCAGGCACATTACCAAATAGTATTAGTGACCACTTATCTGGCTTTATAATACATAAAACTACCTCATCACTAAGAAAACATCAATATTAGCAAACCAGAGACTTATCACCTTTAATGAGGTCTTACAAAATATTAACTGGGAAGCATTAAAGTCGCTCACCCTTGATGATGCTGTTGAATTCTTCAATTCAACATTCCTTAGTATATTAAATAATTTAGACCCACCCTGTCAAAAGAGAGTAAAAACTAATCATGCCAGCTAGCTTACCAAACCCACCAAGCAAATCATGACTGCCAGGAACAAAGCATGGAAGGCATGATAAAAAATAAAATAAAATCCCACTGACCTCATTCAATACAAACAGCTACTCAATCAAGTAAAATGCCTAGTCATTAAAATTATAAAGAACACTACCTAAGTCTTCAAAACCAACATAAACAAACCCCAAAAAGACTTGGAGTGCAATCAGTTCCTTACTTTACCCAGGCTCGAATAATAATCCTTGACCCAATCCAGATAAAACACCCACTAAAATCACCTTATTATTTAGCTCATATTTCACTAATACCATAGCTAAGCTCATCACCACCTTTCAACAAACTAACCTCATCCCAGTAGAAGCATCTTCACCATACTCCCTGACTTTCTCTTTACCTAGTTTTTCTCTCTCACCTATACCAACCTCCACTATAAAAGAACTCCTTTGGAAACTAAAACCTGGTACTAAAACACCTGACAACTTACCTGCAGAATTCCTACAGCTATCAGCAAGCTCCATTGCCTATCCCATCAGCATACACCTTAACAGATCAATTCAGGAGTCCCATGCATATATTCTCCCTCTTCATAAAGGCAGCAAAAACTCTGACATCACAATTTCTGACCCATCGCTATTCTCTCTCATCTCCAAAATATTAGAGAAATGTGCTCATACTCAGCATCTTAATTATCAAGTTCAAAACCAAACCTTTCTACTACACAACACAGGTTCAAGCCAGGTTACAGTACTGGCACAGCTCTCATTTCCTTTAGGGACACAGTAAATCGGGCCCATGATGCTGGTAACATTGTTTCCTCAGTCTTTCTTGACCTTTCTAAGGCCTTCAATAAGTTATCACACCCCCTTTGTCTCATCAAACTCTCCAACTTAGGCATTTCACCCCCAACTCTAAACGGGATCTCAAACTACCTCTTCAATAGGCAACAATATATAAAGCAACATTTTTTTTTCACCTTTTCTTAACACAACTACAGGTGCTCCCCAAGTATAAGTACTGGACCACCTCTTGTTTAACATATTCATTACCAACTTTCATGCCACTCTTGCTCAAAGCACCATCATCCAATATGCAGATTATTCTACAGTCATCAGCACTGCCAAGTCCATATCTGAACTACAACTACTAACCCAAAATACATTCAAATCAACCAAAACTTAGATGTCAAATAATCATCTCACTCTAAACACCAATAAAACTAAACTCCTCAAATTCATCCCCCAAAAAACTACCCCCCTCAACAAGAATGAATTCACTGTTTATTCCTAAAACAACTCTATCATCAAAGTTGTTCCAAGTACTAAACTAATAGGTGTCATCATACATGGAAACCTAACATTTGACCTCCATATTCACACCATAGACACAACTATTTCCTTAGTCACACTGCAAAAATGTATTTAGTTTCACTCTTTAAGCTACCATCTCTATTATGTGGTGCCACTATCCTTACCAACATCCAGTCCTCTCTGAAATCCAAACTAGACATGTTACAGTCTTTTTCTTCTTTTGGCTTTTCATGGTTAGGGGTTGCCACAGCAGATCACTTGTCCGCTCATGACTGGCATTGGAGTTTTATGGTATTGAGTTGTGAGCCCAGCACCCAACTTTCCACAGAAGGTGCACACATGCACACACTCACACCTAGGGCCAATTTAGAGTGTCCAATCCACCTACAGCATGTCTTTGGGATGTGGGAGGAAACTGGAGCACCCGGAGGAAACCCACGTGACCACAGGGAGGACATGCAGACTCTGCACAGAAGGCACCACAGCTGAGGATCAAACCAGAGAACCTCTTGCTGTGAGGTGGCAATGCTAACTGCTGCACTACCGCAGCCACCCTAAACTAGACATGTTACAATAAGATTGCTAAATTCGTAACAAATATAAAATCCTCAGCACACCATTGTTCATTACTACATCAACTAAACTGGCTTGAACTTCCACACTATCTCACATATTTATAATTAACTACTGCACATAAATTTATATATAAACAACCAAATTGCCCTTATCTTTCTTCTTTACTATGTACCACTCAAACAGACCTCTTAGATCTGAAAACAAACTGCTGCTGAAAGTTGAAAAAACAAATCTCTCAGCTGGTCAGATGCTTTACTCTTTTACTGACTCAAAACTATGGAATACCCAATCAGAACCACCAGCAATACAGCTGTCTTTAAGAAGTCTCTTAGACAACAGCTTTCCACTCTCTGGCAGTGCGCATGTACCAAAACAACACTCCCCAAAACCTGACTCCCTCCTTTATAGCACCATACCTTATTCCATCTCTACTCTAACATAAATTATCTGTCTCTCAAATTTACACAACTGACCCTCTTGCACTGCCTTCTAAGGTTACCAACTACTCATGCCTACAAATGTTAATAATCATAAAACTTATATCTTGTTTGTACAAACTCCCTTATTACTGCAAGTAACACTGCACAATGACTGTAATGGCTCAACTGCAGCCTTCCTATTTGGTTGTACTGACCACAATGATCTATTTTACTGTATAGTTATCATGTTTTGTGAATGTAAATACCCCATAGTGTGTTGCTTCATATTATTGTATGTACTGTGACTAAAATACTTTGTTATGTAGTGTTATTCTTGGTTGTGGAGCTTTTCTCCCCGGGCGTTCACTGAAAGTGGACTCACCTTGGCCAAGTGGACCTTCCTCGTAAACAAATGCAAATAAATAAATAAATGAATGTATATTTGGTTATGTAATTAGTTGCATTTCATATGATTTCAATTAATTACATAAGACATCCACATTGTAGGGTTTCCGTTGTACATTTGAGACCCATAAGTGTGATCTTCTGAACCGTGAAATTTAAGTGCAGTTGTAGAAAATGATTTGTA
This sequence comes from Protopterus annectens, assembly GCF_019279795.1. Lineage (NCBI taxonomy): Eukaryota > Metazoa > Chordata > Ceratodontiformes > Protopteridae > Protopterus > Protopterus annectens. The sequence continues at coordinate 941,870,730 of NC_056741.1, forward strand.
TCTTTTTTGTAGCACTTTTGCTTCCTGCTTCATCTTACATCCTTCCTACCCAGTGACCCATGTTCATGATGAGTCTATACCACTGGGGCCAGTTGCAGAACCTAAAGACATCATAGGAGTCTTAGTCGTCACCTTCCTCCAGCTCTATTTTAACTTATGTCCTACCTGTTATACACCCTTCCTGTTCAGTGTTTGTGGTAGCATCTGAAGGGTGGTCATGCAGTAGTGGTGTATTGCTTCACATCCCACATAGCTCATACATGCCCACAACTCTTTCTTCTCCTTGAACTACAACCCCACTCAGCAAAATGTCCCCAGTCTCCAATAACAATTGCCACAGGGAATGCCACATAGCTGCCCCCCATGGATTGTTATACTCATCTCTCTGTGTTGCTCTTTCAGTCACCCAAGCTGCTAATTGATCCAGGTTGTTGGGCTGTAGTCTGGGATTTATCTTTCTACACCACAGCAGTGGCTATATAGTTGTACTTGGAGTATTCTGTCTTTACTGCGGTACAACAATTTCAGAGCTGGTATATATAGGTGATGGTGATGCGTGCAGTGAGACTTGTTTCTTTGCAAAAAAAAAAAAAAGCTTTTTGTGGTGCAACAGCAAGTTTTACACTTCACTGCTATGTTCAGAGGATTGCAATTACTTTACCAGAATTTCAGGACTCTCACTAAACAGTCATGAGGTATTTATAGGACACAAACATTGTACAGTTTGTTTATTTATTTGACATTTGTTTGTCTGATGAAGTTCCATTTATATGTATTTATTAGTAACAAAAGTGCAACAGTTTGTAGTGTTCCAGTAGGAAATTATCAGAGTCTCAAGATGCGTTTCTGTTTTTTTCTTTTTTTTTCTCCAGTTTTGTAATTTGTAAACATCAAGACCATTCTGGACTCAGATTTAGAACAAACACAGTGTTGATTCTGGTAATACCTATTAATTTTATTGTCTTAGTACTTCAAGTAAAAACCCTTGAAGAGAAATCTTGATGGTTTGCTAACCAATTCACTAAGAAGATAAAAAGGTATTAATACCAACAACTGTGAATTCATTTTAATTAACTGTTTTGTGAGTTTCTGGGCTGAATATGTGCTAAAAACTATTCAGCTGTTAGGGTACTATCCATTTCTCATCACAGTGCACTATTAGACCCTCTAATTACTTAGTGTCCCATTTTCTGCTATAAAACATTCCCTTCTGTCAAAGCAGGCACTTCTGTATTTAATTAGTGTCAGTGGCGTAGCAGGTAGCACACTTGCCTTTGGTGCTAGAAGACCAGAAGGTTGTGGGTTCTAGTTCCTCATCATTTACTTGGATTCATTTCCAGTACTGCTACTGCAGTTCATAATAAGGGTGATGTTGCACTCCTAGTCTGCTATCCTTTGGGCACAATGTTAAACCAAAGTCCCATCTGCCTAAGCTGGTTGTAGCTCACATAGATGTAAAATATCCCATAGCACCAAACAAAAAAAAATGAGTAGGGGAAGTTCCCTTGTGCCCTGAGCAAATTTCCCCTAGAAAGTATGAATGCCACCTTGGGTCTACCCCCTGAAAAGAGGACATTGGCCTGCTAGGACTAATCTTGTCAAAAAGAGAAAATACACAAAATATGCTGTCCTTCAGATGAAATGTTAAACCGAGGTTCCATCTGCTTGAATTGGTTCTTCTGCAAGTAGTTATAAAAGGTCCCATGGCACCTAGCAAAAAGTAGGTGATGTTCCCTGATGCCCTGGCCAAATTTGCCTGGATACCAAGCCAGATGTCCCCTGAAAAGAGGATACTAGCATAGTTGGACTAACCCAGTCAACAAATGATAAGTAAATAAATACTTATGCCAGCAAAGTCCTATTGGCAATAATATGCCTCTTATCTTATAGCTACTATTTGTTTAAAAGTAATACAAAATTCAAATAATATGCTGAAGCTACTACTCTGCAAAGACTTCTTCTCTTTGCTTTTTTACATCTAAACCCTACTATCACATATGTTAATGGAACAAACCCCCCTTCTACCCCCCCCTTCTTTCTTGATTCTTTTCTAAGCTTCTTGAACAGAGTTGCTTGGAGTGTTTCCTGTTAGTTTTCATTGTATTTGTCACTTTTGTGGTGTCATTTGTTGCTGGTATTGTCAGTGAAATAACAAACGTCATTTTAATAGTGCAAGTTTATTTGCACTTACATTGAGACTTTTATAGTTAGCTGATGACAAAGTGTCATTTGCTAAATTGCTGAAAGCAATATCATTTCCAGTTTCTTTTTGAGAGAAATACCATAGCAGGCCTCCATCAGATATTAACAGATTCAGTTAACAATTCTAAGCACATGTATTGCCAGTTACTATCAACCAAACACAAATCACTTTGTATGCAGAATATGTAATTAGGATGTCTCCACAATCTGTTTAGCATTGATCCCAAAGCAGCAACAGCATGAAATCTAATTTCATTGCAGCAGTATATTTACATACCGACAGTCTACCACTGCAAAATGAATAGTCTATTAATAATTGCAGCATAACAGAGATTCTACAGTGCATCTTCCTGGGAAAACATTTTATCATATCTGGTGCAGAATGTGGCCACACTGCCTAATTCTAGAAAACAACTTCTGTGTGTTAGACTAGCTAAAATGTATTGTGGATATACATGCATAATAATTGTAGTTCATATTAACATATGATATGATTGTCATTCTGAAAAAAGGATGCCTGAATATAAACACTGTTACTGTCAGTAATAAAAATCTGAAATGATAAACAAGACAAAAGTATAGGTGCTTTTTGTCATTTTTTTTCCCTTATTTGACTGCCCAATAAATCAAACATGCTTTTTACAGTGACTTTTGAATCATTGGGATACGCACAGATCAGGTAAGCAAACTTACCTTAAGAAAGAAAAGCAATCAATATGATCAGAGCATAAAAATAATTGTAATGTTCAAGGACTTCAAAATACATTAGAGATTAACTGAAACGGCATAAGAAGAAACATCTCTTCGGCAGGTTCTAATATAAATTGCATACCCACCTACACACGCACGCATGCATACACACACACACACACACACACACACACACACACACACACACACACACACACACACACACACACATTTTGTGAGTACTTTCTTATAATCCGAGAAACAGTTACAGTTTTTCTGGCAGGAATTTAGACACTGAGATGTATTTTAATTGTATTTTTCTCTCCTTTCTTTTTTTCTTTTTTTTTTTTTTTTGTGGTAGCAGATTTGAATTTGTTCTACTGTGGTGATCTGTACAAAACTGTTTGCATACGATTACATATGATAAGATTCTACAGACAGTGTCATTTACATCATACACACAAAACTGCTTAATGAAAAAGGTTATCACAAACAAAAAGTGAAATAGTAAAGCAAAATAGGCATAAAAGTAGTTTGTTGCGTGGATGCTGTGGATTACAATTTTCTTGCTTTCTCTTCAGGCAGTTAAACATGTATACTTTATTTGATAAAGTTTATTAAATTAATCATGCAGACTATCATATGTATTATACAGGCCATGTGACATCCAGATAAAACCCCACCGGACTGTCAACAATAATGTGACGTCCCTTACTATCCTAGGTCAATAACTAAGGAACTTCAATCCTTACTACTAACTCCAAAGTGAGACTGTCACTTAAACGGGAGTAATATTTCACAATTTTCCCCTAAGAGCACAACAAGAACACACTCTATAGCCAGGGACTGGACTGTATACTTCTGTCCACCTCTAATGTAACTCCTTATTACATACTTCAGAGCAATGTGTCCCAGTTTAAGACCTCTGATACACTGAAACTTAAATAAATTAAATCTCACACATCCAAACACTTCTGGGAAAGTCTGACACAGATTTCTAGCTGTGTCCCTTCCCGAAAATAATATAGTAATGCTACCACCAATCAGTGTCTTCATGCCCATCTAAATGGGTGTCCAATTATGAAAATTAAATATTAAAACAAATAGTAGCAAATGACCTAAGCAGCCAGGCTTTCAGAGTGGCCCTGGGAATTATCAAAGCCAGTATAAGCACTCTCAAATCACTGAAGAAAACACACTGATTGACCAGACACACAATGTAAGTTAATAAAAATATGTAATATTGATCAAAATGATTAAAAATATAAAAGAGTAATTTCCAATAAACAGAGCTCAATCACCAGGAAAATGAAATCAATACTATAGGGTAGAAATCCAACATTAAAAAAACTGTAACTGATCTAAATTGATTAGTTTTAATTTCCTAACTAACTAAAGAACACTGTCCCTGATCAAAACTAAATTACTACAATAGAGCAATGGCAGGCTTACAGTTCCTGGTGAGTCATTTTTGGGTATCCACTATACAGTACATCTGTAACTGTTACTACTGTAACTGACTACTACCACCAGCCACTAAGTGTCTTCAGCAGGCTCTTTTGTAGACTAGCTTGCCAACTGTTCTAGTTCTAATTTTCATTTCATATCTTAAAAATCAACAGCTGTTTTCTAAAAGTTCCTTCCTGTCTTTCAACTTCTGGAAGTAACACATGTAACTGTCAACATTCTGATGACATCATCTGCTGATCAGCTGAATCTGAGACAGTTTACCTTTAGAATCTCTCTTCACAAACATTTGCAGTTAGAACTGCAAAAGGACACTATTCAAGCCTTTAAAACATTCTGTATAAACAAATTATAAATGAACATGTATGCACTTTTGCAATGTCATTGCTAATCATGCTGGCATATAACAAGCAGGTCAATCTAAATTTATGTACAAAAACTCATCCAGACATCCTAGCACAAATAACAGTGTCTAATTTCTTCATAGGCCATACTGAGCTGACCTTCAGGTATAAAGATAAACAGCTGCTAGGCATTAGAAAAAAATGAAATTAAATAGAATCATCTCCTTTTGAAGTTTTCTGCTCTTATTAATCAGATGCTTGGATACTAATGTTCTGTCAGTCACAGGATCATGTCACTTTACTACAATGATATAGCACACTGATCTCAACCTGTAGCTTAGGTCCTCCACTAAAAGCAGTCTCTGGTGCCTAGTGCTGCCCCTCCCAATCTGTATGCAAATTGAAGAGTCATTACAGCACAACTGTAGCATGCCTAGTGGTTAGTGTTTCCCCCGATACCCATAGTTGTTGAAGTGCCATTACTGTGCAATCATGTTATAAATGGCGGCTAGTCCCCTCCATTACTAGTTAAAGTGCTACTGTGGCACAAGTGTATTATGTCTAGTGGCTAGTGATTCCCCCAGCTCAATCCTTGTACTGCTGTTGCTGCCATTAAGGCACAATTGCATTCTCCCTGATACCTAGTGTGTGCACCAACCTCCAATCCTTGTACTACTTTCATTTTCAACAGAGGAATGCAGCCTTTCAGCTGCATTCACTATCGAGATATGGCGAGGCCAGCAATGCTGATCTTCATAACTTAATTGCGAGGCATGTAGATTCCTTCCTGGAGGTGGTTACATTAAGATGGCATGGCTATTTGACATATGCCTCTCCCCTGGACTTACCTCATTGGCATACAGCATGGCCACAGGGCCAGCCATACACAGAGCTGCACATTACTGGCTAGAGCATCATGTAGCTTCATGTTAAGGGCTGTTTCTGAATAGCAAAGTGTTAAGGCAACATATACAGAAAGGTGTAAACGTCACAGTACCTTTTTGTACTGGCTTCTCCTTCCTCACACTACCTTAGTAATGGGTGTAATAACCCTAACCCTAATGCTGCCACTTCCTTCAACACTAACCCTACATCATACCTTCATAAAAATCTTCCCACAACACTGCTACTACACAAAACACACTTTGACACACAGACAACACTATATCTATCCCCTAACCTACCCCTGACCCTAAAATACACAAACCTGCATACAATCATATAACACATATCCTTCACTCATCCCCAGCCATAACCCTTATTGACAAACACATGCACAAACACTCTCACCCCTCCAACTGTACTTACCTTTCTTCACATTACATAGCAGCAGCCTTTACACTGCTCAGGTATCCATACCATCAACATTAAAACTCACACCATACATTTGTCAAAAAAATGCCTTTGACAAAGCATATAGGATTCCTCATTAGTTATTACACAGCCAAAAGACAACTTATTTTTCCATTAAAGCTGGTATGTATAAAAGTAATATATATGGCCTGTATACAGATATTGCTAACAGGTTTGATAGTCTGGACATGAGTTATATAATTTCCTTGTTTTTTTTTTTTTTGATGATTCACATTGATCTGGACATGCTAATTATCATCACCTTACACTATTTAGTACAACACAGGTGTCATACCAAAGCAGCTTTAAATTGGAATGCTTTTTAAAGCAGTTGTACTGGTCTTTTAAATCAACATTAGATCAGGGATAAGAAGAACTTTCAAGGTCATACTGGGTGAAACACCACCCCTGAAAGCCTAGATACACTGGATGACATACGCATTGTAGTGCATGTAAGACGTGCGCATGCTTGAAGTTGAATAATTGCTGAGTCTTCATTTTGGACATGAATTACATCATTCTGAAAGTGGCTTATACATAAAGTATGACATGTAGCTTATAATATGATAATTCCATGGTTTGATCTTACATGGGTTATTTTATTTCAGTTGCTAATGACTACACAATATGGAGCACTGAAACAAAATATGAGAACAATTACTCAGAATGCTTACTACCAACATTTTTTATTTGCATTCTAAATAATATCACCTGTTAAAATGCTCATGTTGCTGTAGTATGATCAGTCTGCTTTTTCATTGTATGAGAACATTTCCTTTGGTAATGGCATGCTGTGTGTACATGGTAAAGCACCATCGATATGTACTGTTCATGACAATATGTTCTGGATTAATCAACACTCTATGGGTACAATGTGTATACTTGTATGTTTGTGTGTGTGAGACAGAGGGAAAGAGAAACAAGGAAAAAAGATATAGAGAAAGGGTACATTTTTGTAAATGTCTACAATCATTTTGTGTGTGTGTGTATGTGTGTGTGTGTATATATATATATATATATATGTATATATATATATATATATATATATATATATATATATATATATATATATAGCTAGTAAAATGAACAAAAAGAATTATCCATAGTAAAATCATGTGCTGTGTTTACTTATATTTATATATATCATACAAGCAAAAAGGGTGTGTGTTATTGTGTAAATAATGTATGGCTAGGGTGAGTTTTGAAGCACAATGCTGCTGCAGGCTGATGGCCTCTACAGCCCCAGAAGGTTATTATTTACACAGTAACACACACTCCGAAAGGCTTTATTGCACTTAAGAATGAGCTGTCTATAAAATTTTTTTTTTACTTATTTATTTTATTTGTGCATTATTATTATTTTATATTTTTGATGTCAAATAATTCCTCTGCCTAATTGTTCAAACCTGCTCTAATATATTTATGTGGTGTTGGAGGAAGTATTTAATATCCAAAATATAAGATTTTAAAAAGTATTTCCAGATTTTCACCTCATTTTTTTTCAATTACTCATAAAATTTGTGGTTTGCTGGCAAATCATTGGGGACTGAAGTCATTGAATAATGACTTACCTTTGAGCTCAGACTTTATTTTCTTCAGAGATACATGCTAAAACAGATTGTTTTATTCTACCAAGTCTCTAATTTTATAACAGCAGTGTTCAAACTCTGTTCGTAATTTTGAGCCTTTACCCCCCTTTATTTTAGGCTTCATTCAGATTTCTTGAGCTAAGAGGTCGAGCGGTATACATACCACTTAATTTTAACTTCTGCTGCTACCACCACTGCTTGATTGATCAGTCTCTCTCTCTCATCTACACACACACACTTCTGATTTCATAAACACAGGCATACATACACACACACACACACACACACACACACACACACACACACACAGTAACAAACACACACAATATTTTAAATGAGCTTTTTTTTTTTGGACTCACTAAATAACAAAAGCAGTGCTTAGTGAGCATAAAATAATGGTAGCTGTTAGCTTCCTTACAGTCCGATCGCTACAGCAGCTTGATATGCTGCCGTGAAGCTGAGACTACATTTTCAGTGGGCATTACCTGTACATTAACACCCTGCTGGAGAATGTTCATTCTCCAGTCAGGATTTAATGTACAGTTTGACCATTCTCTAAGCATTCTTTTGTTTTCTCCCTCTATCTTTACTCACATTGAAAGTCATATTCATCTTTGGGTACAATATTTCATTACTAATTGTCTTTACTTTCTTATGTATATTTCCATTCCACATTCTGAAGTCTGAAGTGTACTCAGCCATACATTTGGTAAGGATTTTTTTTGTTCCCTACAGTTGTAATTACTATCATATTACTTCTTATCTGTTTTTAGAGATTAACAAATGTTTAACATTGCATTATAATTAATGCATATTTCAGTACAAGGATGAATATAAGAAGACAGTGCTATTACTAATTATTTTGTTAATACTAAGTAGCACTATTAATAATGGAAGTAATAAAAGTAACTTCAAATTAAGTGCATGATTATGTTGATAAATTCATCACAAAAGAGGGATATGTCATTGCCTAATGTTATGAAGCATAATGGTTTCTCTTCATCCATTTATATTAATTTACTCAGATATGTTATGACCAGATCTGTAAATTGCAAATATTAAACATTTTTCAGGTTTTATAATGAAAACTTGCCAGCATTTGTTGCACAGTGACTCTAGTATCTGATTACAGGGAAAAGGCTCAGATTATAGTTTATATACTTAACAGAAATAATTAAGACTTTTATCATTTTCAAATAAATTACATTTAATTTTATAAAGGTCAGTAATAGAGCAGTCTTTGACTCATTGTTACACAGGCATTCCCCAATTAATGAAATCCTCTCCTCTTGCAATAATTCCCAACTTATAGGTTGCTGAAATAGCATGACAGTCATAGACAGGTATTGCACCATTTTCAGCTCATTGCCATATCTCTGAATTTATCACTATTGCTTTCACACCTAACAGTGCTAGCATTCTCCCTAGTGGTCCATGGATCACTTTGACAAAGGCAACCCTCTACATGCAAAGACACATGCATTCAGACACTCCAGTGAGCGCGCGGGCACACACACACACAAAGCTCCTAGGCATTCCCGCATTGAAAACCACAACCGCATCCACTCATCAACAAACAATCCCACACAAATGGAATCGTAACAGAAACATTGAATCACGCACTTGTATGAGCAATACAATGACATAGGTCATGTTGCAATGATATAAATGACAATAAACCATAGTGACACAATCTCAATTGCAAACATTATACATTCCAAACAGTGCTGGCACAACTGTAATTGCAAATATTATACATCACTTTTAACATATCCAGCCATTGTTAGTCAACCATTACATAGTTCATTCAAACCCTGCCTTCCTTTAAACCTCATTCCTCCTCTGCATGTATTGATCCCACAGTTCTCATTTTTTTCCTATGCAATTTACTCCTACCCTTTTCTAAATATCCCACTTCCAGTTATTTTATCTCTGTCAGTATCTTCACTACTTCTAATAAAGTTGGTATAGACTTTGATTTCCATTTTCTAGTAATTGCTTTATTTTTGGCAGCCACCACAATCAGACTCAGTAATGCCTTACCATGTCTATTCAACAAAGATTTTGCATCATAGCTCAAAAAAAATCCTCTCCCTAGTTACTCCAATTTGCTCAACCAGCATCTCTGACAGAGCAGTCTGGAGGGGAATCTTTAAAATATGCTAATTCATTACATTCCGAGAAAATATGTTCCCAGTTACCTCCCTCTACCCTCCCACACCTCCATCTGCTGTCCATCCAAGGAAAAACTCCCTGAAGTCCGCCTGAGGTATAAAAATACCTGTGTAAGCACTTCCAGGCAAAGATCCTAAATCTTCTAAATTCTGTTGCATACATGGGAAACATACATATATCCCCCATTGTTTCTTTGTGAATTGCTTATCTAATCTCTCTTCCCAATCCTTCCTAACCTCCTCTCATAGATTCTTATAGTTATCGTGCAATACTTTATATGATCTACTAATTATTCCTTTCTCAATGGCAAGCTCTGTTCTAGATTCTACTAAAAACTCTACCAGTGCTGGTCTTTCATTTAGGACCCCCTTATTTCTTTCTCTTTACCTATACTCTATCATTCCTTGATATGGAAGGCAATCTCCAGCCGTGGAAGGCAATCTCCAGCCAGCAGTCCAAATAACTTCTTGGCATCTTCCCATTCTGTTACTTTACCCTCTCTAGTTATTTCCTCCCAATATTTTGGTTCCGTTGCCAGTATTCTCCAATATATTTCTGCCGCCTCTTGCCTGTTATCTGTATCTCTAATTGCAGTCATCTCTATTGGCAGAATCTCTTTTCTCCATTCCCATGTTGACTTAGTTCTTAGAAGACCTTATGCTACTTTATGGATGTAATATTCTGTATGATTATTGTTGTTCTCCTTAAAGGTCTGCATCCAAAATCCTATTCTCTCCATTACCTGCGCTTACCCCCTGTTTCATCACCATCTCTTTCCACTTTGAATGATAGTTTTTTTGCTTATCCTATGTATAAAAGCCTTAGCTGTGTTGCTCTAAAATACCCCTTCAACTCAGATAATCCCAATCTGCCTGGTTCTATTGGAAGAATCAGTTTATCCCACTTGACTCTTGCCATCTTTCCTTCCCAGATAAAATCTTTCAGCTCTTTATTGATTGCTTTCTGCAACTTCCCCTCTGGTTGATAAACATATGCCTGACCAATGTATAAGACTAAAGAGACTAAAAACATTTTAACTGCTTGTATCTTACTATCAATATCCATATAACTGAGCTTCCATTTTCTCAGATTTTGTATTATCTTTTGTTTAGTCTCTCTCCACATATCCTTAGCTGCCACACTGGTGTCATTTTAATCCACACTTCTAAGTACTTCATTTTATCATGTCCCTATACATATGGATATTGCTGAACTAATCTGCATGTAGGTATATCATTTACTGCTATTGCTTTTGTTTTAATTTCATTAATTTTGTATCCTGAAAATGTATGCAGCTGTCTTAATATGTTCCATAGCACTGCAATTTCCCTTTCTGGTTTTGTCAGGTATAAAATAATGTCATCTGCAAATACAGCGAGCTTATCTTGACTACCATACCAATTATATCCTCAAACTTCTGAGCCCCTTAGTTCTTTGCCAATAGTTTTAAATAAAATTAAATATTAAATTAAATAAAATGTAAATAACAAAGGGGAGAGAAGACACTCCTGCCTGGCTCCTCTGCACAAGCAGGGATTATCCAAGAAGATCCCACCCACTTTAATTTTTGATTCCGATCCTTCATGTATCCTCCTAATCATCCTTATAATTGTATAAGGAAATGCAAAGGTTTCCATTGCTCTTGTCATAAAAACCCAACTTACTTTGTCAAATTCTTTCACTGCATCAAGACCCACCAGCAACAGTGGTATTTTCCTACATCCTGTTTCCCTCGGGATCATCACTGTTCTGTTTATATTGTCAAATGTTTGCCTCCTTTTCACAAAACCACATTGATCCATCTTATAGACATAAACAGTTGATAGTCACGATTCAATATTAAAATGGACCTGTATGAAACTAGATCTGATGGATCTTTACCCTCTTTATGTAGTATAGCTACTACTGGTATCTTCCAGGATGTTGGTACTTCTCCACCTGTTAAAATACTGTTAAACAAAACCAAGCTTTCACAAGAATACCAACTATTCCTGGGGACTTTCCTGTAGCTTGGGTATACATCACCATTTTAATCTCATCTCCTCCTAGCCTAACTGTTAATAATTGAGTCTCGTCTCCCTCTACCCTTGGCATATTTAATCCTGCCACAAACATTTTCATTTGTACCTTTTTTGATTTTCATATTTCTCTGCTTTATACAGACTTCCATAGAACTTCTGAAGTATCTCAAATACTTCTGTAGGATCCCTTGTTATCCTCTTTGTTATAGGCTCCCTAAGCTTGGTGGCAGACCTTTCTACTTTCAGTTGCCTTAGTTGTTATGCTAAAAGTTTTTGTGCTCTAGAGTTATCAAAAAACAGTTGCTTAACATCAGTCTTTTTAAACTCATGCATATTGTCAAAGTAGTCCCTTATTTTCTGTTTAGCATTCTGTAGTTGCTCCTCTTCTTTTCCTATGAGATACCCCCTATTTTCAATACTTTAATATTTGTCAGTCCCTGTAAATAATTCTTGTTACTTCCTTTCTTTTATTTCCACCCTATTTTTACATTCCACTTTAATTGTATCCCACTCCCTAGCTATATCTCCAGACGTTTCTATCTTCTCTAATAGCTCCTGAAAAAATTTCCACTACCCATGCCTTAAATTCCTCTCTTTTCAACAGATGGGAAAGCACCAGTGTCTCACTTTATTTCCTTACCCTATATTTTTATTTTAATTATTGGTGCATGATCTGAAATAGTTATTGGGTACATATCAAGACCTTCAATTAAATGCACATGTTCCTGTGATATGTAAATTCTGTCTAGCCTATCCCAGTTATTGTATCTTCAGGAATAATATGTGAATTCACTCCAAATTCCTATTACTGAATTCATATCTTCCAAACCAGATATTTTCATAAATTATTTAAAAATCTACCCTCCTTTGCTATACTTCCCTTTCTTGCCCCATCAGACAATTTTATATGTTGCAAATCAAATTCAAGTCCCCACCTATAAGTAATATTCCTTCCTGAAAGCTGATTATTTATCTCAAAGTTTTCTTTACCTCCATTATAGCAGTTTTCTGTGGAATATAAATACATGCCAATGCAATCCTCCTCCCTTGCCTGTAGCCCCTTAGTACTACAAATCTGCCATTATTTTCTTTTATTTCCTCTTCCATGACTATTGGATCTGCTCTATCAATTAATATAAGTAGTCCTCTCTCCCTTTGCCCCAGGTATTCTGCTGAATAACCATCCTGAAAAAAAACTTTCTTTATCAAGTTCACATGTTCAATTCTTTGTGTGTCTCCTGTAGCATAGCTATTTGCACTCTACATTTTAATACAGTTCACTACTCTTTCTTTTTTTAACTTATCCACGAGGCCATTAATGTGTAAAGACATTATAGAAAGAATCATATTCTTGATGGATTATTATTGCCACCTTTTATGTGCAACAGGTTTTTTAAGTGTCTAGTACCATCTTTTATGTTACATGCATGCACTGTCTGGCAGGTTAATCTTTTATACAATTATTTCTTGTCATCTCCATTTGAACCTATGTCACATCTTGCAGAACATTTTGTTTTATTGAAAACCCTCAAATAAAAATACACACACACACCCAATACCCTCCTAAAACTTACTTATGGAATGATAATACTCACAGCTATGTGCATCTTCAAATATTGAAGTTTTACACCCTTTATAGGAACAACATTTCCAGACATACAGCCTTACAAATAGGCTTAAGCTAATGTAAAAGAAAGATTATTCATGCTAGATGCATGGCAGAGCCTGTTATTCTATTAAGTGCTGTTCGGTCTGCCTTATCATAGCTCTCCCAGTTGGGAAAACACTTGAATGCTTTCAGAAAACATTTTCTCCAAGCCATTTCTCTTTATCAGATTTTCTGCTAGTGATATGAAAACCATATACAGGACTGTTTACTAGAACAAAAGACCTTATAATATTTAATATTCTTTTTCATTTACTTACTTTTTGTCAAAACTTGTTACTATATAAAGTTAATAGACCCTATGCAAGAATGAGAGAAAGCACACTAATTATTATTTTGTCATGCTCTTTTAACACCAGATCTCACATTTTTTTTTTTTTTTTTTTTTTTTTTTTACATTGCAGTGCCTAAATTTCTTAAAACTGAGCAAGGAGAAAGAGAGAAGGGAGAAAGAAACAAAAAGAACAAACACAAACAACTGTTTACATTAGTATCCCCATTAAACTTAAAATAATTGAAAACATTTTACTTTATCACATGCAGAGAAAATCATACACCACTTACAATGTTGTATCTTTCGGCTTTTCCAGGTTAGGGGTCGCCACAGTGGAACTCCGGTCCACTAATGATTGGTAGTAGATTATTATGTACCGAGTTGCCAGCCCTGATGTACAACCTTCAACGAAGGTACACCCATTCACACATGTCTCCACACAGAAGACGCTTTAGCTGAGAATCGAACAGGACAACATCTTACTGTGAGGTGACAATGCTACCGCAGCACCACCACCGCAGCCCATACACCACTTACAATACTGTTATGAAAACAATTTGTTTTACTTACAGTTAATTCTCTCTCTCCTCTTCCCTTTCCTAAGTATTTGTCCATACATTAATGACAGGGCATATGCTTTAGAGTCCCCTACAGGTTTAACAAAGACTCATTCAGACACATGACTCCTTACCTAATCCCCCCTAGTGTGGCCATTCTGTCAGATACACACACACACACACACGCACACACACACGCACACACACACGCACACGCCCACACACACGCACGCACGCATGCACCATGCACACACACACACACACACACACAGCCTTATTCCTGCCTCAACAGATATGCACACATGCACATGCATATACATGCTCACTTCATTGCTGAGCTTACACACATCTCAAGTAATTTCACACTGCTGTGTTTTGATGATGTTCAATTTCTCCTATGAGTGAAAACTTTTACTTTTCGGAGACATTCTCTAAATTACTCAGCTGAGCAAATTTAGAGTACTGAAACCTCAGAGGAAGAGAACATGACTGTATTAGACACTACCCTAGGCTGCCACATTAGATTATTGCTTCACCCGTAAGACCTCTTTCTGCACTGTGACTCTGTGAGGGTGAATTCTCAGTTGTAGATTAATCTATGAATCAGAAATATATATAGCAATGTACAAACGTTCTGATGTAATGCTTTGGTTTCCCACTAGACCCTTCTGCATCCTGGGCATTCAGCAATTACATTACAAGTGATGAATAACTTCTGAAATTCTCTCTCCTAATTTTATCAGCATTATCAACATTGAAGTATATTATATGTGAGTCACTCCAAATCTCAGATAACAGAATGTTCCTATAGGTTTTGCAATTCATTTGTTCATTTCTCATAGAACAAATGTATTCTGTTGAATCAGTTGCAAAAGAAAAAAAATTGTGTATCTGTATCACATAATGAAATGAGGGTCCAGAGGAACAAGTAATATCAAAGAAGCTGAAATAAAATGTTTGTGAAAATCTTCATAACACAATGTAGAAAAATTACGTCTTTGTACTGAAGTTGACATAAACATTTTATGTTTGTCCTCGGTACTCACATTTAATTTCTTTGTCATAGTTTATTGGTAAACCTATCTATTATGTCTGTTTGCACCAGATTCATATTTGTGTGTTTTGCTTTAATAAGTCAAACTAAGTAAATTTAAATAAAAAAATTGCTTGTTGCAGTTGTATAAAAATTAAACAGAGTAGGATGCTACTGTCTATCCCCTGGAAGTCAAAAAAGATAACAACTAAATTGGACTATATTTTTATTTTCCTAGCCAATATTAGAGCATATTTTGCACATTGAATTCACTGGGCACTTTGTGGCCTACATTTCTATGTAAATATCATAATTCCTTCTATATGCATATATTTTCCTTAGTATGATTGTATATTTGAACATCATTTCATTTTGTTGTATAAAACTGTGTAATGAATTGAATTCAATGAGAAAGGTTAATTCAATGAAAGTGTTTGTAATATGTCATTTTAACAAAAGGAAGAAACACTTCATTGCAACAACATTGATGTAAAGAATAAATAAAATACATTTTTCAAAGTTTCTGGGTGATACTACTTGTAACATTAAATGATGGCCTAGGTTTGCTTGATATTGCTGTCTCAATTTTGCTTACACATTACAAAAAAAATTGTGCTAACAATGCTGACATCCTGACAAAATATGTATGAAAATAGATTCTAATATTACTGTACTTGGATTAATGTCACATATGCATCATTTCGTATTCATGCCAGTTCTTGTTTGTTTTGTGAAGTATTTTAAATAAGAATTACAGAATTTACATTTCAGTTCCATTTGCATATTTGTAATTTCATTGCACTGTTATGGGTCATTTAATCACACTGCAATGTCTTTTGTTTGATCAGCTTCTCTTTATTATTTGAGAGGCCCTATATAATATATTTTCTCAGTGCCACTTACCTGATTGCACAGAAAATTGTTTCAACTGGACTTACAAATTAAAGCTGCAAATGGCTTTAAGATAAAAGTGAAGTTTAGTTTCTTATTCATTAAATACTGTGCTGCAATTCAAAAGATATAACTAATGCAAAGACTAATAGTTATTTAAAATGTAACCTGCAAAAATGTCATTATTGACTGTTAGGCATTTGATATCTGACATTTTATCATGTTTCATGCTCATTAAATATTGGTTGCACACATCTTCACTGTTTATGAAAGCATATTGTTAGGAACATTTTCTTTGTATTCTTCATAACCATTTTAAATTAAACCATTTCCCAAACTATTGTATCTACAATATAAACACAGTGATACGTAGGTAAACTTACATGAAATATAATAAAATGATAAAGTTTCTTTAATTTTTCAAGTCCAGATCTTATTTACTGAAAAAATATTTTAAGCAGTTGTTTTGAAGATTAACTTATTTACAATATCCTTGCCAATATTTTAAGTGGACTATTCTATCTCATAGGAATTCTGTCCTTAGCTTCACCGAATCATAGCAATAGTTCTGTATCTAAATAAGTTACAACTGAAAAAAAAATCTATCCTATTTGCTAGAACTATTTAATGTGTTTTGCTTATTTATATCTTCTCTTTTACACTGTTATTATCATTATCAGTACAAGTATAGAGGCTGAACCTTTGATATCTACCTAAAGACACTGGAGCAGTCTCTAATAGAAGTGTGGTAAATCTTGTTTAGGTAGAACCATAGTAAATCCATAGTAACTAATAACCAATAACAAGCGGGAAATACTTGACCTGTTATTTTCTATGAAATCCAGAATAGATGACCTCTAGCATTATTGTCTGTGGAAATTGTGCATTGTAAAAATATGTGCAGGATAGAAAATCTAACTTAGAGAATTACAAAAAGACTAGTTTAGTTCTTTGCTGTCTTCTGTAAGTGAACTCCAATTAAGAAAATAAGAAGTGCTCAAGGCAACAATATTATCAGCATCATCTCTGGTATTTTTGGAAGACTTCTGAGAAACAAATGCTTTCCATAAGCACCATGCAAGAACAACATATTCATAGTAGATCAACATGTGGTTGGTGAGATAAGCTTTACCTTGCAGAAATGTCAAGGTACACCTACATGAATGTGAATCATCCATGTAAAGAAATTGTGCAGAAATGCAGAGTCCTGCAAACTCTACTACCTGCTGTAGACTCGTATTTTATAGTTTCATATTTACTTCTTTTGTAATATTCAGTAAAGTGCATTGCTTGTGAAGTGTGTTCTTTTATTTCATGCATGTGAATGGGCTCTCATTTAATGTAAAGGGCCATGCATATGTACTATGTCAGTTTGTGCACAGTCACAGTATTTAACAAGTACAGGACATTGGAGTTGTCTACTTTCATAGCACACAGTTGTGGGTGATCACCCCTAGGTAAGCAACCTATAAATTCCCACACTTTAGGATTTGTGGAATGGAGACATTGAAAGACTCATAAGGATGCTATCCCTGTTTTACTGCTGATCTGCATGAATCACATATTGAAGCTTTGAAAAAACAACCCCCCCCCCAAAAAAAAAAAAAAATAAAAAAACAATGTTTGCTGCTGGGAAGGCCCATGAGGTAGCAAAACCATGCCTCAGTGAAGTTTTGTGTCCTTCGCACATTCATAAATAATCCAGAAGGTATGTAGAAAGATGTGTTAAGGGATTGTTTTGGGTCTTACTAAAGTTAATCTCACTGATTCCCATTTAGGTAGATGTGCTATAGCATGCATAAAAGCCCCAATGCATAAAAAAGGGTGCTTTTCTTTTATTTATTCATGAATTTAATTGTTTTGGGTCTTACTAAAGTTAATCTCACTGATTCCCATTTAGGTAGATGTGCTATAGCATGCATAAAAGCCCCAATGCATAAAAAAGGGTGCTTTTCTTTTATTTATTCATGAATTTAATTATGCATGTTTTGATTGCCAGCTTGTCCAGCTGGGTTGCAGCCTGTTTTCAGTCGAGGTTCAAGGAGAAATGTTCCACTGATATAAAACATGCAACATATGAAAATTAGACACATTATCTTGTAATTTATACAGTTTGTAAGATACGCATATCAACAAAGGAGTACAAGTGTATTAACACAATTGCAGTACTATGCAGTCATTTTTGACATGGGGGAATTCAGTAAACTCTACATGGAGTGATTTTCCGTGTAGGCATAGTGGCATGGCCCCAACATGGAAATCAGCAGCTGTAAGATCCAGTAAACATAGCAGGGGGCATGCACAAGCGTGCGAAAACAGAAGTATTCGTGGAATGCAGATCACCTCATAGGTTGGTGAAATCCATACAAATGAGGGTGATTTGTGATCCAATAAGCAGAATCGCACCCGAGTAGGTGCCATGTTGGTGTCAGAAATGTACACGGAAAAAAACATGTACTGAAATGTTAATTTAAACCAGAGTCTCTAAAAGCCCAAAAAGAAGCTTGGATATTGCACTGTAAGCATGCAAATGACCAAAACTATGACCAGTGAGTCCAAAAAGCAATCCACAACAATAAAAAATATTAATATATATATATATATATATATATATATATATATATATATATATATATATATATATATGTAATGTTTGTGTGGCATGCAACAACATGCAAACATGCCATCATGCAAAAAATAAAAATAAAATATATAAAAACCAAAAATAAGATATTTGCAAAAATAATGCATTATAGTGCCCTGCATGCAGTGTGTACAATGGTAGGTTGCAGAGCGGTTGCTAAGGAGGCAGGCCCTGGTATAGTGAAGTATCCAGGGTATATTCAAGTAGGTGTATGCAAATGAGCTGGGGTTACTGAAGAGCACAAAGGGCCACTGTGTTCACAGATACTACCCGGGGTAGGGCTAGAACCATGTAGATAGTAGTAGAACCGATAGCTGACATCAAAAGGGTGTGTGTCACACTATGTTTAAGTGGATTGGTGCTCAGTGGCACCTGTTTGCGCTCAGCTAAGCACAGCTAACTGGGGGGGTGTCTGAAGCTGCTGAGTTGTGTTTAGTCTTGCAGCACATGATTTAGCTGGTTTAAGAAAAGCTGAGTTTGTGTCCGTGCATGGGGGAGTGTCCAAATAGCTCAGCACTGTCTATACTAGCACCACAGGTTTGTGCACCATGCTGCAGTATTTAGCAGTGAAAGATTTAAAAAAAAAAAAAAAAAAAAAAAAAGGAGATAGATAGGGGAAGCCAATCAAGTACAAATGACTGATAAGCCCTGTTGAACAGACAATGGCCCATTCAAACCCCCAATGATATACCTGTCAGGTGGAATGCGTCAAAGTGAACCATTCACACAGGCTGTATCTGCAGCACACCAGTATAAAGTATAAAGTATGCATACACCCACCAATCTGATTTTTCCCACATACTCTGCACCATTGAAGTACACACTTGGGAATTTTAACTGACAAAATGCTAGGGGCTGCTACTGCTCTGCTACATCTGTATGTGGTAGAGGCTGAGGTCAGTGAAGATGATGATGCTGACAATAGGCCCAGACTGAGAAGGAGAAGAGTGTTCAGGCCCAGGGTAACCTTCCAGGGACTACATGAGCTGGAGATTGTAGAGAGCTACAGGGTGGACAGGGACGTACTACAAGAACTCACCAAGCTCTGCCACCCTCAACTGAGACCCAGAGCCAACAGGGACCCATCCCAATGTAAACAAAAGTATGTGTTGCCCTTAGAATATTAGCTACAGTTACTTTTCAAAGACCAACTAGGGACATAATGGGGGTCTTACAGGCATCTGCATCTAGGGTACTCCACCAGTTCCTAGATGCCATGCAAACACATGCCAGTGAGCACATTTATTTACCCCACACCTTTGAGGAGAGGGCCAGTAATATGCATCTCTTCCACCATGTTGCACACTACCCTGAGGTACTGGATACCATAGACTGCAGTTATATGAACATCAAAGCACCACCGGGTGATAAGGGTAGAATCTACATTAACCACAATGGGTATCAATCCAGCAACTACCAAGTTGTGTGCAATGCCCAGGGAATTATCATGAATGTGTGTGCAGGCAGCCCTGGCAGTTATCACAACTCCCACATCTGGCATGCATCACAGCTGTACCAGATACTTGCCAAGGGGACATCCTGTATGGCCATCTATTGGGGGATGCTGGCTATGCATTGGAACCATGGATGATGACATCTGTGAGAAATACAAACACACCTACTGAAGAACACCATAATGAGACACATGCACAAACTAGGAACATCACAGAGCATGTGTTTGGGCTGCTCAAGTCATGGTTCCACTGCCTCAATATATCTAGTGGAGCCCTGCAGTACTCTCCAGCCACATGTACATACATATTCACAGTATGTGCCATGCTACACAATATGATCCTGTGGAAACAGCTGCGGCAGGAACATCACAGGGAAGGGACACACAGCCCCCCACCAGTACCAAGATCCACAAGGCCACGGGGGGTCTCAGAGGAAGAACCCTCTGAGCCTCTCCCTGTAGGCAGACATAGGCATGTCCAGAATGCCCTGACCTTGGCAAAGAGGCAACGCATAGCACATGCACTGAAACCCTAGAGACCTACGGACTGACACCTCACTCCAACTCACATACTAAAAAGGATGTCAGCCACAACACACAACCTGTACCTTAACATGTATTGGCTGTGTACTGCATGCATCCAATAGAGTCATTCCGGAAGCACCATTATATCAACTGCTGCAGGCAAAAGGTAAGTCACTCTTCGTTACAACAAATGTATGGGGTACTACACAATGGTAGCATAGGTATGGACCTGACACTTGTATGCAAGGGAGTAGGTTGGGTTACCGAGATAGCTGCAGACAACTGTCAGCTATGTGGGACAACAGGAACTCTCTGCCCAATACTGGCTGTCCCATAATATGCAGTAGGCCTCAAGCCAGCAAAACCCACTACACTATCTGAGGGGATTACAAACAGCAAGGACATAGAACAGATGCTTGACTGTCAGTGTTAGAGTCACCTACCCCCAACACACCAATGTACCCATACAACTACAGTAAATTATGTTTGTAAGGTAATAGCAGCAGTCTGTTAGCGGTTCCTCATGTCAATCTATAATGATCTGCCACTGATGTACCAGGACATCACATCTCTATGTAAAATGTACCAGACATATGATGCAAAACCCTGTGCAGTCTAATATGCTCAGTACACACCCTAGAGATAGAGTCAGATATTATGGATAGCACACAGCCAGGAAATCCCTTGGGCATCATATCAGGGAGGTGCTGGACTGTGTAATCCTATGCAGCAGCCTGTTGGCTGTAGCACACAAAATCTCAGACTGGAGTACAGCTAGGCCTAACCTGGAGTCCCCTTGTAGCTACTGATGGTCACACTGGGTATGCTCCTATACTTAGCCAATGTCAGCCCATGTCTGAAGCCACATCTGACTATAGAACTGAGATATCCATATATCTCTGTGCATACAGACAGCTATGTATACCTGTCTCTCCGTATCCCTATCAGACATGATTACTCTTATCTATCAGTATGTGGCACATATACGATATATATGGATCTGTAGATACATAGGTAACATATATATATATATATATATATATATATATATATATATATATATATATATATAGGTAACATATGTATATATATATATATATATATATATATATAGAGAGAGAGAGAGAGGGAGAGAGAGAAACAGAGAGAGACAGATGTATTGATGCAGCCATTTGCACACCAACTGTAATCAGTGGTGCATGCCATTAGTACAGTGACCTTTAGTATGTAATAGTAGGTAGGTAGGAGTTCTAATCTCACATCAACCACCGTGTGTGTGTTTGTGTGTGTGTGTGTTTGTGTAGATATTCCACATACAGCAGTATACACTTGCTCAACAGGCCTATGTCTATGCAATGGTCATTCATTTTATGGCTGTGTGGCTAGTGTCCTCCACGACATTGGCCTCCCTGTCAACAACTGCTGATGTCATCCACCACAACAGTGGCAGACACTCTCCAAATGCATAAGTTCCATGGTGCATGCTATAGGTATGTAGCACTATAGTATATACAACTAGATAGGAAATGTATCTAATCCAGCTATGGCAAGTCAGTTAGTGTGTGTGTGTGTGTGTGTGTGTGTGTGTGTGTGTGTGTGTGTGTGTGTGCCAGTATATCCCCTTGCAGCAGTGTGTATGTCTTGCCTATGTGTGTGCAATGCCAATACATTTTAAGGCCTGTACCTACCTGTGAACCCCCCCATGGGCTTACTTTACACTGCCTGCTGATGTCATAAACAGTTAGACAATCTCCATTCACATAAGTTCTGTGGCACATGCAGTAAGTGCATAGGACTATAGTATAGACAACTAGATAGGTAGAGGTTTTACTTCCAGCAATTGCAAGTCAGTGAGTGTGTGTGTGTGTGTGTGTGTGTGTGTGTGTGTGTGTGTGTGTGTGTGTGTAAGCATTTCCTCTGCAGCAGTGTGGCTGTCTTGCCTGTGTGTTTGTGTGATGGTTATACCATTTTAAGGGCCTGTGCAAACCTGTTAACCTGCCATTGGCAACTTCTTCAAGCCCTACTGATGTCATCCACCTTAGAAGCACAGTTAGACACACACTAACTACAATAGCTCTGTGGTGCATGCGATAAGTACATAGTACTATAGTGTATATAACTAGACAGGTAGGGATGCTAATCTCAATGCTGGCAACTGTGTGAGTGTATGCATATCCCCTTGCAACAGTGTGGCTGTCTTGCCTGCATGTGTACATGTGTGTGCAACAGTTGTACCATTTTAAGGGCCTGTGCAAACCTGTTAATCCCCCTGTGGCAAACTTTACAGTTTCTGCAGATGTCATCCACCTGAATAGTAGTGGCAGACACTGCAAAAACATATCAGCTCTGTGGCACATGTAATATGTATGTAGCGCTATAGCATGTACAACTAAACAGGTAGGAGTTCTACTCTCAACAAGGGCAGTTCATAAGTGTGTGCTTGTCTGTATATCCCCTTGCAACAGTGTGACTGTGTTAGGGCCACAACCTATCCATGCGTATCCTGTGAAAACAACTAAAACAATACATATGTCTCAAGAGTGTAGGTCCTACATTTGTGTTATAGTTGCATAAAGCAGTCATTTTACATCAGAAATACCTAAATGTTATGAAAAACAGCATAATCTAGGCAAATGCTGCAAAAATAAGCTGTCATACTGGCAAAAAAAGAGAACTCTTGTCCTTTGCACTTGCTGTGGGTATAGTTTGTCCTGGCAACTCTCACGATACTACAAGAAGTGTCCCACATTGGCCATTTGATAAGGTAGTAACCCTAGTGTGTCTTGCCTATGTGTGTACAATATGTATACATGATGAGGTCCTGTGCTTAGCTCCTGCCCCTAAATAACCCAAATGTATCTAGGCATGAATGTGAACCGCCACCACCCACATTTATAGTTACTGACCAAGGCTGTGCAAGTGTAAGTTGTGTGCTGTTTGTCATTGACCCACTAAATGATGTTAAGGCAGCAGGGTCTTACATCAAGTACGGACTGGTGCCAAGGTCCTGGCCTCAAGTTAAATGCAGAAAACTGTACCATACCATTCAGCAAGGACATGGCCCCACTTTTTGCCACAGCAACAGAGAGACCTGGGTACTCCAGTTGATAACAATGTCACATTCACCCATCATGTTGTGTCAGTTGTCAGAAAAGCCTTGTATGTGTTTCACCTCATAGGTGAAGGGATTGCATCCAGAAAAAAAGGTGATCATTATCTCTGTATATTCCTCAGTCAGTAGACCAATAATTTACTACAACACCCAATTTGGTATGTACCTATCCAGACAGCTGCACCAACTGGAAAGGCCATGGTAATACTTACAATGGTGATCCATGGCCTCCAACACCTGTCCCATGCAGACAGGCCCGAATCAGTAGTGCTCCACTTGGTATCAGGTAGGTTGCCCAGAGGTGGGCTGTGTCACACGTATAAGGTAATGTTTGACCCTGTCCTTCAATAGCTGCCCCATATATGTGAGTCTAACTCCTTGTGCATTATCAGCACGACAGGCCAGAATCTGATATGCAACATCAACACAACCTGCTGGACAGTCAGGTTTGTCTCCCAGAGACTGCCCTGTCTCATGAATCACTTCCCATACACGTCAAACAGAGCAGCATGCAGACCCTCTTCAATGCAACCGTGATGAGTGGATGGGAATCCCCAAATCTGTCTTACAGATCCCACCTGTGTCACTCAAAGATAGGGGCAACAGGTGATGATTGATGACTGTGTTGAGCATAAAGTACTGGCTAACCTTTTAAGGGACCCAGGGCCATTATGCTAGTAACCTTCTATGATCCTATGAAGTAATGATCCTACTGAACTCCCAGGTGACATGTATCAAGAGTAGCATGCTGTGTCAAGGGGTATGCATGCAAGATTACACTGTCTGTCCCCATTGTGCCTGATACACTGTTCTATACATACACCCTTAGGTAACCATCCACATATACAGCTGCACCTTGGCGATATCACATATTTGTGTTGCCATCATGTCATCCTGTGCCACTGTATTGGCACCAGGTCCCCACGGCGTAGACATGCAGACACCTGGAACAGAAACAGGTCTGGGAGGCAATAATCAGTTAGCAATACTAACAGCAATGCAGCATCATAGAACAAAGGTGCATACACTTTGGTGTGTACTCATGACACATACCAACAGACAGCACCTTACAGGGAATAACACTACTGCACTACAAACTGCCATTAACTGTATTATAGTCACTGTGTGCATCAGACACATATTTGCTTGTCCCTGCAACAGTGGTATGGACAATAGGGATGTGTCGCAGGTATCATCACATGCACAGGGTGTGGTGCGGGGTTCCCAAAGGCCTAATCCATGCCACACTGTTGATACATGTGTGTGTGTCTGGAGGGGTGCTGGTCAGCTGGGCCATGGACAGTAGCTGTGTATGTCTTGTGGTGACCTGCATGTGACAGTGATGTGTGAATGTGTGCGTGTACATAGTCAAGCCACTTGCTAGCACTACACAAGGGTATGTTGGACAGCTGTGGACAGTACATGTCAGAATGTACAGTTCACCATCTCTAACCATGAACACAGGAATTGGCTCTGCCAGGAGAGGCACTGGCACCACCATGCCTAGGGTCAGATGTAGTACTACTTGCTGGTGACTGCTAAGCCAGGTCTGTTTCCCTCATGGGACCACCTAGGACCATGTGCCCATGGCCTGTCACATTGTGGTGTGGACAGCACCCTCACTTTGGTAGTGCTGGTGGTACTGCCACTATGGGAGTGTGACTGTGCATGGCCACATGGGCTCTCAGCTGATGCTGCTGACCTACATCCACATGTCCAGTGTCCTAATCCCACCACATTGTGGAGCACAGACATTGCACAGTTAAGGAGTGACAATGTCTCACCCCACCATCTGTCCACTACATTGGTGAAATGATGCAAGTCATCACCAGTGTTGTGGATGGAGTCATAGATGTTAGACAGTGATGCACCCATGATCCTAAGCACCTGCCTGGTGTTGCGTTCAGAACATGCCTCTGCCTCTATGATGGACCAAACATGCATCAGATGACATGTGATGTGACACCTCTGACAGGTGGTGGATAGGCAGCAGTCCTCCTTCGAGCACCCCTGTCAATCTGCCTGAGTGGAACCTCATCAATTGTCTGGCTATGGCTACTGTCTACAGTCACAGATGTCATAGTCACCACACTCTCCTGTTTGACGTCACCATCCTCTGACTGTCCAATATCTGTGGCCACAGGGGACTGGCTATGTTTGAGCATACTGTCTATGTGTGGGGACATTGGGGGAGGAAATGGGATGTCAACCCATGTGATAGATTCAGCCCCCAACAACCTGTGCCTCACTGTGGCTACCATCATCATCAGAATCTGATGAGACACTAATATCAGGTTGTGAGGGGGGACAAACTCCAATCCCCAAGGTCAACTGTGAGGAGGAAGACAACATGACTACATTCATTCCTGCACTATTATGTCTGCTTCTCCCCACACACACACACACACACACACACACACACACGTGAGGTGCCTCAAATGCATTCTATATATCACACCTTGTTACTGATCCCATGCACAACACACAAGCAGACCACAACAGACACAGACAAGACAGCCCCTTAACAACATGAAGTGCAGCTACGTCCAGTTAATGTCATTACTATAAACCTGTGAGATGAGCAACATGTCAGTGTATGTGATGGACCTTCACCTAAAACACAGTGCACCTGTTTCCACCATACTAATGCCCCACTTTATAGCAGGCTGCCTAGACCTTCACAAAAATATGTGCAAATATGTTAAAGCTCCTACAAATATGTTACTGTGATTACTGATGTAATGCACTGCAGTGAACCCCTCCACAAGTGGATATACAAGTATTGCAATATGTCTAAGCTTCACAGTTGTGTCCATGACAAACTGGCAGCCCTTAACATGCTTATGTTATATATGAGCCATAACAAAACAGTATCACAGTCCCAGGCTACAGGATGTTGGACTCTGGCCACACCAGAGGTACCTATGGAACTGTGGGGGAGAAGTATTGTCAGCAGACATAAATATGGCATTGGTACAGGATAATATATGCATAAAACAGTATCACACTCCCAGGCTACAGGATGTTGGACTCCGGCCACACCAGAGGTACCTATGGAATTGTGGGGGAGAAGTATTGTCAGCAGACATAAATATGGCAATGGTACAGGATAATATATGCATATATCAGCATGTACAATGCAAACTGTGATACTGCCCATATTGCTGACATTCACACTTTGTGTGCACGTGTTCATTACAAACCCCCAAGTGCACATTGACCTGACATCCATATAGAGGTATGCAGAGGATGCCACTATGATTGCAACAGTATTACAGTGATGACCACAGGAGGATTACATGGATGCTCCTCATCTGCTGTGGAAGCTGTGCCACCCACCTCCACAACATATGAGGTGATGGATCTTTGCGAGCTGGTGGCTGAGCCCAGGTTTTCCAGGAACGAGAGTGGTTGTTGTGTTGCAGACCCTCCACTGCTGCCAGCACAGTCCCTGGGCACAGCTGTGGCCCATTGCAATGCATTATTTATCTTATCTGTGTCCCTGTGTTGGACCTGCTCATAGCTCCTTTCCTAACAGTCTGATGCGATTTACAAATGCCAAGAAGTCTCCCCACAGTACAGCATGTTGTTGCTGATCATGTTGACTCCTTGATGGTAGGATATGGTGATGGAGTCTCAGTCCATCAAGTATAGCATCAATTTCAGCTGCTGAAAATGGTGGGATCTTACATCTGTACATCACTCCTGAAAGACAAGAAGAGGGGAACACATTACAGAACCACATACCTTGGTCTCCATTATGTGCACACCCTGCACATTCACATTTGCCAGCACTATCCTCCGCTAACTACCACATCATACCCTGCCCTTAATCACCACTGTATGTATGTAGCTATCAGCAACATAGTGGCAATGCATCATGCATTACCCGCCTGATATTGTTGTTTCTTGCTACTTGCTGCATGTTCTTTAAGGTGTCCAACTGCATCATTTTGGTTGCACCCATTACAGCTTGTTTATAGCCTGTCTACATTGTATGCAGTAGTGTCAGCATCCTACTTTTGTTTTAAACACCTGTACTGTAGGCCCACACCTTAGGTCTCCCTGGCCTTCCTCCCTCAGAGTCTGGAAATATGCTTTACAATGTCCTACAGTTTCCCCTGCCAGTCTGGTTGATATGGACATACTGGCACAGTGTAGCAACTGCCTCATGTACACATACAACCATCTATAGACATCATCAAGGAACACAATTTGTGAGAGATGCAATGACATTAGGAACCTAAAGTCCATGCTATCTCCCTCCCATGCCCACATATCTGGCACCAAACAGGTTCTTGACACAATTAGTACACCTCACACACCACCCATACCTACACAATACACACCCACATATGCGGAGGTCCTCAATATACACATCCACAAAGGAGACCTCTGTGGCAAAGATACATGTTAACTCCACAGCTCTCCACAGCACATACTATGCATAGCCACATACCTGTGAGCCACATCCACAAAGGCGTCACCATTAGTCAAACATATTTGTCATGGAAAACTCCATTGTGAGACACACACATGTGCCTCTCACCAGGCTGTATATTGGGAAGGTCACAGTTACTTGTCTGTCAGGTGCCAGAATCTGACATATCACATACGCACTACTGTCTCTCAACAACAGATACTGTTATCAGTCTGTCACAGTCCATGTTGGCATGCCTGACCTGAGACATATCTCCCTGGACTATATGCAGTGAGACATGATTGAGCACACTGATTATGTGTCCCAGGCAGGTATGTCCCTAGCCTTATGCAGCATTCCACTGTCACCCAGAAAGATGATGCAATACAGTCAGAAAATGATTCACCTTAACAATTGCCTTGGTTTCAGGTGCCATTCCAAATGGATCTAGTACCTGGTAGCCTGGGATGATACGATCAACAGACCACGATGCTTTGCCATAGAAGGCCTTCATCTGTCTCAGCTGGCCTTCAGGCATCTGGCAATGGTTCTTGCCACCCCCCATTGTGTCTTTATTAGGAAAAGTCTTGAGGTTAACACTACCAACATACAACTGTCAGCACATCACAAATTGAAGGCCATGCTGCTAAACACTAGGACTCTAAACATGAATCTGTGCTCATTGCAAGCAGTCTTAACCCTGGGAAATTCTGACATCTGTGCAGTCACAGACACATGGTTCAAAGCTGCAGACAGCACCCCAGCCTTACATGGTCAACCATCCTAACATACAGTCATACCCCATGGTGTGGGCAGTAAAGCCATGGGACATGGGGGTTTCACTATATTTGAAAGACATACACACCTCCAGGCTTTTCAAACAGTAAGATGCTCAGGGGGCACTGCAGGGGCAGTTAACCATTACAAAAACACCTATTCAAGGTATTGGCAGCTACCGACCCCTACATATGTCCAGGAAGCCCATTCTGCCTATATGGACCTGATCAACTCTATCAGGATTCAAGTGGGTACCCTGATCATGGGTGACTTTAACTACTCAAGCATACATTGTAAGATGTACTCATGCCAGCGCACAAATGCCCACTGATCCATCAACAGTGGAAATGCAAACAATTGGAGCAGCTATGTGCTACCCCCACATGAGGTAAATGTCTGTTGGAGCTGATATTAAACAAAATGGGTAATGACTGCAGCATCCCTACAGTATCATCCTCCATGGTCAAGCCAACTACAAAGCTGTCACATTTGCAGTCACCATCAACCACAATACTCATGTAGCTAGGATCAGAAATGAAAACAACTCCATAGTTGACTACAGCCTCCTGAGGGATGGTATAAACAGCTTTGCAGCCCAAATCCCCTCTGTAGGAACTGTCAACAATATACAAAAATACACAAAAGTGCTATTTGTGCATTTGTATACATGCATGGGGTCAGGTATACCCGACACGACTACATCATCCTCTGCAAGGATTCGTAAACCTGTGTGGTGGACATCTGCAATAAATAGTGTCTATAACAGGGATGACAAACTGCTGTCTGAGACAAGGAAGGTGCAGGTGCCCAATCTGAACCAATGGCTCCTTAGCCTGCACAAACAAATAAGAGCACTACTGGAATCCTGCAAAGCTACCCCCGAGCCCACATTGGCAACATCCACTACAGGCATTCATATCTCCATCTTCACATATCTCTGCAACATCAAATGAAGCACTTAGAGCTCCACAGTAGTGGTGGTCAATGAAACCAGATATACAAGTGCTGTAGGTATAACATACCTGATGCCTGATAGAGTCAGTGTAAACTTCACCCCCAGTCCCCCCATCAGTACATTCCCAGTACCTGCCCCTTCCCCTTATCTGTAGGGGACAGGTCATTACTTCTATCTCATAGTCATGGTATACAGCTGCCATGGGAGCCGAGCACATCACAGGACGCATCCTACATCATCCCAAGCATAACCTTGCAGCACCAGAAGGCACTGTATTCAACCAAAGCCTTTATACTGCCTTTGCCCCAGAAGAGTGGATGACACCCACTGTAACTCCTTTACAGTAAGGTGGGCTTTCCACCAATCAGGCACATTATAGACCCATCAACCTAACCAGGCTGATCTGCAAGACCATGGAACAGTTTATAATGAACCTCATTAACAAGGACATTCGTGACCTCCACACACTTGATGATGCACAGTTAGGCTTTTTCAAGGGGGAATAATGTCTGTTACATTTGGTTGACCTCCATGACACAGTCACCAATGCCATGGATGAGGGGGAGACAATGCACACTGCCTCCCTTGATCTGCCCAAACACTTTGCCAGTATGCCCCTCTTGCACATAATAGATATACTCTTCCAACTAGGCATCAGTCCATATGTTACCAGATGGATAGCACAGTGGCACACTGACAGAACCCACCTAGTCCATATAGGAGAAGCTACCACAAGACCCATAACTAGCAGCATAACCCAGTGTTCTGTGTTTGAGTCTCTGTTATGTGTGATTTACCCTTCTGAGTAGCAGGGAACAACCAGTGGGCTATGGCCAACCATGTATGCAGAAGAATGTATGCTGGATGCTGTCACCACATTCCCTAGTGATGTGGACTTCCATCAAGAGGATCTCATGCAACACATGACTGGTGCTAGAAACATGGCCTCAGGCTGCATAACACAAAATGCAGCATCCTCCCCTTTGGGGAGAGTGACATCCTCACATATCACAGTACTAACAACATCCTAAGCACACAATCAGTCGAGAGTGATTTGTGCACACAGGTTGATGCTAACATGACATTTGCCCAGCATGTTGCTTCCATTGTAAGGAAAGCTTTCTACATGGCCCACCTCATATGTAAGGGTATGTCATCCAGGGACATGGGGTTAATAACATCCCTGTAATCACCCCTAATAAGACCCATTATTGAGTATAATGCCCCTCTTGTCATGTAACTTGAAAAGCACATGCAGCAACTTTGGAGATCAGAGGTTCCTCATGAGGGAATACCAGGGCCTCATATATCTACCATACGCATATAGGCTATAAGCCCATCCCTCTACCCAGTTTCATACAGACTACTCAGAGGTAACCTCTGTCTGGCATACCAGTACCAGGCGATCACAGACTCCACCTTGATGGGACTGCTGCACAACTGCAAGTCAAGCTGTACTCTAGTAAGCCACACACATGCCCTCAACCTGGTCTGTGACATCAACAGGACATGTTGGTGGGTCAGATGTGTGTCCCACATACTCCCCCACCTGTGGAATGGACACCCTGGCCACATCAGGCAGAGTACCTCTTTACAATTTTTCAACCAAAACCTGGATAATTGAAAGGTTAATAGGACATGCACCCGTGGGATACCACCTGTGTCCCTGTAGGACTGTGGCATCAGGTGCTGAATTGCATACACATGAGCTAAAGTCTAAACTAAGCTTATGAAGCCTGAGGGCCAATAGCTTAGTAACCTTGCATGATCCTAGGTATACCAGTTATGGCCTTTGTGCTGTGATGGACTGTGTTGTTATGTGTCTGCACCCATCACTGCCATCTACTGTGATGTGTCCCCTATGGGCGACGTTCCAGTACCATGTCATACAGCCGCCATCCTACAAATAGGTGAGTGGTACTACAGGTGTATGGGGACAGTCCAGCAACATCTGTGTGACACAATTACAGACAACACTGCAAAAGTGCTGTAGGGTATCCTCCGTGTAGGTGTCTGACATACACAGTACACAGTTGTTTGCAAAATGTGTACATGTGCCTGATATATGTGGACCCTCTGCCAGACAACTGTGGATGTCTGGAAAACAGTTGGACAGTACGTAATGGTTGTTTCCATACTGTGGGGAATCTGGCTATCACACATCAGACACCTCAGAAAACAGTTGTGGTACATTAATATCTGGTACTGTATTCATTCCCTTATGTTGCATGCTTGATATCTACACTCTGTTGCTGAGGCCATCCAGTACTGCTTGCTATAACCTGCTGTCCTTCTGCAGGGGGTCAACAAGTATGCTAGCCATAGCTGTCAGGTGAAGGGATACAGGTGTGAAGTACACAGTGACCTATCCAGAGTACATCAGGAATAGTCAGGGACACCAGGACAATGGTAGAACTACACTTGTGTGACATGCACAGACTGAGAAGAGCAGACTGGCAGTACATCATGTGATATGCCAGCTGTATCCACCAGTGTTTACTGTCACTATTGTCTACTACACAATCCAGTAGCATTCATACATGAGCTGACCATTGATGGGGGGGACTTAGAGGCCAGAGCTGTGATCTATGTCACAACAGACAGCACCAAAAGGGAAGCCTGTACGTGTTGGACAGCTGACTAATAGCAACATGTCCATGATATGTACTTCAGACCTAATGTCGTAATCCCTATTTCTCATGACTGCATCCCCCATCTTCATCCCATCACATGGGAAATTCTATTACATACCTGGTATAGTGCTGTATTTCTTTATGTATAGAAATCTTGTGGTATAATGCTAGGCTGTTGCAGTCTGTCTTCATAAACAAACTCACAGACCTGTGTACCATAGGCAGCAGCTTGTCTTTTCTAGGTAATGCTCATGAACTGGTGCTTATCTGTGCACAAATCTGTTGCTTACACTTGCTAATTGCATCCAGAACAGCTGAGATGCATTTTCATTAGCCAATGGCATGGCAACAAGGTGCTATATTTCAGGCCTTCATGTAGGCCTAGGCCCTTTACCTGGCCTGTGAGAAGGACATTATCAAGGTGTAGGGAATACAGCATCACAGATGGTAGGTAGAAATACTGTCCACTGTTTGGATTTATGTGGTATGTCCACAGTTTTGCATGCTATGTTCAGGCATTGTGAACAGACTTTCTGATTATGTGGCAGTTTACTGCTTAACAATGTGGGTTGATGTCAGTAGGAAGACAGACAGATGTGAGTGTCATACATCATTTGCATCAAAATATGCATGCTGCTGCATAGTTGCTGGTCTGTCTGCTGTGTATGTTTGTAGGAGAAGACTGTGGCACATGTCCCTGCTACTTGACCATTCCCCCCACCCCTTTCTGTATGGGTTTTGTGTGAATCCTCTGTTCTCTGTTCTAGGTGTTTGGGAGGTATGGTAGGTCTGTAGCAGGTAGCAGAATATACCGCACCTGTTGCAGGCTGCAGCTGCTGCATTCTGGCCAGGAGTCATTCTGGGGATTGTGAAAACATTAGGGGACAGCTAGTTGTATATGTAAGTGAGGGAGCAATGTCAGCTCTGTTGTGACAGCATACCCAGTGTGATGGTACCCATAACAGTCCAGGTGAGGCATGTGCCTCAGGTATGTATGTTATGTAATAGTGCCACCCAGAGAGTGGTAGGTGACATTTAGGATGCATGAACATATTTATGAAGTGTATCCCAAACTACAGGCCTTTGCTGTAGTAATATGAGTGGCCGTGACTGTAGTAGCAGCAACTGGTTCTGCTTAAACTTTCAGGGCTCAGTCATGTATTTGTTGTTTGGACAAGCATGTACCTGACATGCAACAGACTGGAATGGATGCCAGGACTGTGGGAGGCAAAATGTACAGCATGCTAGGAATGACTGCAGTAGCAGCATCTGGTTCTACTTAACATTGAATGTGTCAGTCATTTATTTGTTGTGAATGCAGTCATTTGTTGTCATTGAGTGGCAGTTGGGACCTTGAGGGTTGTTTTTTCTTACCCAGTTTGTTGTATTGATGAGCATGTAGTTGACATGCAAAAGACTGGAATGGAAGTCAGGACTGTGGGTGGCAAAATGTAAAGCATGCTAGGAATGTGGGTGGCAAAATGTAAAGCATGCTAGGAATGTAACAGATTGAGCTACTGAGTCAGTACTATATAGCAAGTGTATTTGCAAGACATATGTGCATGCATACAGTCTATTACACAGGATTGGCAGGGACATGTGTGTTTGTATGGGTATGATGTGTGACACTGAACTGTCTGTCATGATTTTCTAATCTCAATCTTTAATGACTTGACAGTACTTCAGAACACAGAATAGATTTTGTGACAACCATGGCAAAAGTAGGTGGCACAACTGTGGACATTCTGCAAAAGTCTGTGCAGTTGTCACCTCTACCTGATATCGTAGGCCTCACATCCATCCATCAGCATTTATTTAACTGTGTACTGGTATGGTGTCTGCATCACAGTCCCAAGCACACTGTCATTTTCTCCATTAAATGTACAAGCAGTGCGTCACTGCCACTCAGGGTATGTGTATGGAAACACCTGTTATTCTTCAGAGCTTAATGGCTTAGTGGGCTAATGCACTGTATTGTAATTGACAGTGTTCTGGGTTCGAGACTTGGCAGGGCTGAACTTTTTTCTGATGTGTATCACTAATACTGAGGATAAGTTTATGGAAACACCTGTTATTCCTCAAAGGTGAGTGACTTAGTGGACTAATGCACTATATCCTAATTGGTAGGGTCCTGGGTTCAAGACTTTGCAGCGCTGATCATTTTGCTGATGTGCAGAATCGTTTCAGAAAGACAGAAGGTGATTTTAGCAGCTTTAAGTGAGTTTTCACACTGCGGCGCACAGCACAGCACCCTTAGCTTCTTTTAAAACCAAGTTAATTCCAAAAAAGAAAAGAAAAATGGGGTGAAAGCAAAGTAGTGAAATGGGGGCAAGCAAGTGGAAAAAACATGTGAATGGTAGGTACAGATGTGCAGGATGGGTGTAGGAAAGTACCATAGTTCTCCATTTCTTGTACAGTAACAGCTGTGCAGGTTGTGGACAATTTGGAATTTGGAGATTTACATCCCAGAGAGAGGGATGTGGGTGACATAACTTTGCTGATTAATTGCTGTAATGATTGATTGTGGGCAGTGTAGGTGTGGGCGAAATGGAGAGCTATGTATGGCGTGATTTTTTTTGTGGGACAGATGCCCATTTTTTTTTTAAGGAGAGAGAGTGGAATGCTGGGAAAGGGATATAGGTACATGGGGGAGGTAAGTTGGGTAGGACAGGCAGCATTTGCAAACAGACAAGACAGACAAGACAGCAGACAGGGGCAGTGCATGACACATGAGGGGGTAAACACCTTGGACAGGGAAGGTGTTGTGGAATCGGAGAACCAAGTACCCCAGAAAACAGCAGAGGGACTGAGCTGCCCACCCACTGGCAGTCACCAATGCTCCTTCACAGTCTTGAAGGTGGCTGTGCTAGTGACTGGGCATTGGAGCCAGCCTGCCCCTCCAGGTTGGTCAGTCTGCCCTCAATCCAGTGCAGTTGATTGTCAATCCCTTGCTGCATGATCCTGGGAAACATGTCTGGTTGCTGTCACTGGGTGAACACTTCCTCTCCGTGCCAGCTACCGGGAGGATGGGCCCACATCACCTGAAGCAGTTCCACCTGTAGGTGGTGCAGAATCCGTGGAGGAGGCAGCTCCAGGTTGAGGCCCAGACATGCTAGCACCCAGTGTCATGGCCAATTGAGGTAGGGATAGATGGATCCACTGGAACCAGCCTACCCAGTCGAGCTATGGTGTTGAGGTGTTTCACAGTGTATATGTTAGTAATAATGAGACCATGTGGTTAGTTGTAACAGCATGCCAGAACGAATTACATAGCCCTGTAACATAATGTTGCATAGCATAAAGAACACAACAATAATTGGGATAACAGTCAGTAGTGTAACAGCATGCCAGTAACAGTTATGGCATAAGGCCAACAACATAGGTAACTCAACAAGGTATGTCAGTATGCAACCATTGTAATACATTACAATAATAAAACACAAGGCCCAACATAAAATTTCGCAAACAACATATGTTTAAAGTATACAATACCCGATGTATAGGAATAATAAATTATGATGCAGATAAGGGGTGGGGGAAGAGAGACATACATGCGATTACTATGAGTATCGACTATATTATTTGCAACAGAATTCTTATATACTCTACAGGTCTGCCCTTAATTTATGTATAAATATGCCCTATAGCTTCTGTAGCACCTACATACATCTCAAGCTATCCACATGGGACAGTAAGGGCCAAGCTGTAACACCTACAGGTACACAACTACAGAGGACTATGACATGTCAGGGGAACATATGTGACCATACCTCTCAACCATGCCAAATTCCTCAGAATTTACCAATTTTGAGGTCCAAATAATGGGGTGCCACGAATTTCTGATCAGCCCCCTATATTCTCGATTCTTTCCTGGCTTTTTTTAAAAAATGTTTTCCTCGGCAATTTTTCCGCTGATGTCATCACGTGCGCAATGACATCAGCATCGTAAGCAGCTGCCAGCCTGTCAGAATTCGGCTGAGGACTTGAGGGGTGTGACTGATGTATTCATTGGCTGTACATTTATGTTTGGGCAGCAGCAGCAACATGTTACAGTAGGCATGTGTCTTGGACTTTGGTGCAGCAGCAGTTAAGCTAAAGGCAAGTGTGTGCAGACTTGAAGAGGAGCGCTTCTTTTCAAATTAGTCAGTTAGACTTGGGCTTAGTTTATAGAGGGTCAGTTCGAGATCGGGACTTGGGGACTGGACTCCACACAGGCTACAGCAGAGGGAGTCAGACTGCAAAACAGCAACAGACCCAACAGTATTTTTTTTTAAATTAGAAGTGAAGTGTGATGCTAAAGTAAACTCAGTTACAGTTGGCAAGGCTACCCTGTCCCAAAGTAAGCCATAATTTTCATTTCAGAGTCAGGCAGACTTCAGTGTGCAGCAGAGCACCAGGCAGCAGCAGTCAGACTCGATTCAGAGAGCGGTTGTGCGACGTCAATGACCAGATATGAAGAATATTTTACTTCTTCCCCTAGCTCCTCCTCCGCTTCCAAGTAAAAACATAAAAAATAATTGCTATGTTATACTAACCAATGCTTGGGGGGGGCCTGTTACTGACGTCATGAGTCCTACAATCATATAGGTTCTGATATTCATACTTCATAGCATTATTGCCATGACAGGGATGGTGGTTCTTTTTTGATGTTATTTCTGAATTACAGAGCAGCATGTGTGTGTGTGTGTGTGTGTGTGTGTGTGTGTGTGTGTGTGTGTGTGTGTGTGTGTGTGTGTGTGTGTGTGTGTGTGTGTGTTTGTGTGCATGTACACGTGTTTGCTTTTGTGGGCTCATCTCTGTATATGCCTGTTTGTGATGTATGTGAATGTATGTGTATGCTTCTATTTCTGTGTGTTCATCTGTGTATGTGCTTGCTTGTGAGTATGTGCATGTATGTGCATTTAAGTGTATATGCTTATTTTTGTGTGTATGGATGTGTGAGTGTGTGTTTAAGCAGTTGTATATAGGAGGACTGAGAATGCTTAAATGTATTCAGTACCAAATATATATCTTTCTATGCTTCTTACTTAAGTCTCCATTTCACTACATGTTTGTGTTTTAACACATTTTGCTTAGGACTGTCAAAGCAGGATACTGGTGTAAATGGATCCTCTCATAATAATGAACTGCTGTGTTTGAATAGACAGTAGGCACAAATGGATCTGATTTCTAATTCCCTAAATTATCTGTGCTGCTGGTATAACAAAAGAATAGCAGAATGTATTTTCCCAAGAAGTTTCTGCATTTCAGTTTATTTGCTACCAAAACATCATGGTTGCATAATACAAAGCACCCACTCTGGAGATTTTCTAAGATTTATCACTAAATTAGTTGAACAGACATTTCATTAGCATAGAAATGGTTAATAATGTATAGATGCACTTAGAATGTTAGTAATGTCCACATTACCACATGAATTCTTAAGGACCATTTTGTTCACTATGTGATTTGAACAATGCAGAGGGCCTAATTAAATTGCATCTTTGATGACAGAGGGTGAAAGAGTTCCAAGAATTACAATTATGCTTAACACTGCAATATATTGCTATGCTTTTGGATAAGAGCATTCGGGTTTATGGTTTATGACTAGAGCTCTGTCAGAAAAGCCATTTTTAAAGGTTTACCTTTAGATGTGCGTATTGCACACAGGTGAATTGCAATTGCATGAAAGGCAGTCTGCAAGATCTGCAAACGCCAAATGGAAAAAGGTTTGAATGTGCAATGAGTGAATGCACAGTGAGATTCGCTTATTGCACATTTGACATTCCGGGGCAGATTGCACTATAATGGGGATTGGGAAATGGTTCCTTTCCCCATTGTAGTGAGATCTCGGAGTTAGAATAATATAGTAGGGATGGTGTGGGGGTGCAGGGGGGCTTGCCCCTGCTTTAAACTTCTTTTTTTTTACATTAATGTTTGAAAAACAGCAAATCTGCTTTTCGATTTGCTGTTTTTTGAACATTAAGGACTGTCGATCTTTACATTTTCATGGTTTCGAGTCACTCATATGAGCACTCAAACCACTGTGATTCAAGGTTTTAAAGGTTAACCTTTTTAAACTGTTTGCAAATCAAATAGTTCAGTGTATTTGTAATATTATTTTAAACAAAGTGAAAGTGAATTACTTGCTTTGGGAACATTTCATTTGTTAGTAACCTTAGAACAAGTGTTATTGCATATGGTGGAATGGGCAAATTTATGTTATAAGTCACATTACTGAATTGCGGTGTAGTTCTGAATGTAGGATTATTGTAGTGTCTAAAGACAATATACTGTAATAAAGTTAAATAGGGCTTCTGGCTTATAGGACTTTTAGAGCTAAAATAAATAAGAGTACATGCCTAACTGCAACAAGGTGCCACTTTAATGGTTACATACATATTGACAGAGTACCCAAATGTTTAAATGAATCTACTACTATAATGACTGTAGGTTTAATAAAGGATACTGGACAGAAATGTTCTTATATGGGCGTTAGTGCATGTTTCTCTAAATGTAAGAAAGTTAGAGCACACATTTTAAATGGTAATGATAACATTTAAATATTAGAGACTGTAGGGAGTCTCTTGTCTCTTTATACCAAAAGAATACTGTTTGTTGTAGAATTATATGACCATATTAAACATTCAGTTAGATTTCTCTACAAAACTAATACTTTCCTCAGTTGTAGATTACATGATATGTATGGAAGGAATGGTGGTATCATAAGCAAGAAAAATCTTACAAGAAATTAATGTATCTAGTTTCCATAAAGGCTTTAGAAAGGTAATGTCTCAAGTTGCAGTGTTTTCTTAAGGTATAGTGAGAGGGAAGAGTAGAATACTTATGATGTTTTTACAGAAAATAATATTATTGCTGAGAATGTACTGGGTCTGGAAGTTATTGAACAACTCAGTCAAAACAGCTCAAAGGTAATCTTTGTCTGCCACTGGCCAGATGCATTTTCTTTGAAAGTGGGTTTCAATGCCGTTTCAATGAATGTGAGTTTCAAGGGCAGAGAAGTTTTAATGCTTAAGTCTATTTTCATTGTGAGACTGTATTGCTTTGTTTAGTAGATGTCTATTAGTGTTTGTGCTATAAAATGTAAAATAAAAGTTTGAAATGAAATCCAAATAATCATTGTAGAAGTAAACCAGTATGCACATTAGTGTTTATGGTAAATGGGATGAAATAGCCCCAAGTAACACAACACACATTGGAATGGCTGCTGGGGACTCTGGAGCCATATTTTGGTTGTCCATTCTTCAGGTTGCGTTTGAAAGTTGGTATCTCACAATTCCATTTGAGTGGGTGTGGTTACACAATTTTGCATGCAAATTTTATGTTAATCAGCATTCAGATTTGTACCTATTTTACATGGGCCTTTGTCCAGATTTTTGATGTTTCAAGGTTGAAAGGTATGTATGTGACTACCAAGGTGTAATGTAGACTGATGTAGTATGACTGTGCTATTGAGATAAATCAATTGGCTGTTAAATCTGTGTCCCAGGAATTTGGCAAAAGGGATCACAGTTCATGACAGCATGACACTTGAGAGACATGTATCATGCACAGTACAGAGAGTTTATGCTTATCATGTCGTCCTTGGCAGGCATGGGGTTAGACTATCAGCAGACATTCACAGACACAACAGGCATGCATCTGTACTAAGATTAAGCAGTTATGTTTGTTTTAATAACTTGTATTAGTATTGTACTTGTTGACTTTTTATTTACTGCAGTTGTATCACCTTGCTGTGCAATGCTGTTAACACTCTGGTACATCTGGACACACAAATTAGTAACCCATTTGAACAGCTACTACAGCCATTTATTTACCTGTAATTCCTGTGGGGAGAACATCTGTTAACAATACATAACAGATTCTATTAATATTTTGTAGTACTTGTCCCTGGATTTGAAACCCGGTCTGTGTGTGACAAAATGTATATCAAACCTAGCGTTTATCTAGAGTGTGACTCTGAGTGAGTCCTTTAACTAGACAGTGCTCTAGGATAATTGGAAATCTGGATTAGGCTCAAACTCCTCTGTGGTCTCCTGGATGATATGTCTAGTAACTGCTAATAAACCTAAGACAGGACATGCGTATCTATTAATTCCTGCTCATTCTTAAACACAAACTCTTCTGTCAAATACATTTCAGGAAAGGTCAAGCTGTTTTTGTAAGGTCCACCTGTGAGATATTTAATGGGATGTCACCTACCTTATGAGCAAATTTTGACATCAAACATCAATAGCTTTATTAAATTACTATATCATGTATCCAAAACAGGCAGCATCTAATACATAGAATATCAGGATAGCTTAATGGTTTGTTATTTAGTTAGTTTGATTTTTACATGTTCCGTATGTCTTTTGTGCTATAATTAATCAGTAATATTACTTTGGAGCATCTAATCCATAGAATACTAGAGTTTGTTAGAGCATGTAATGCATAGAATACTAGAACAGTTTGTTTCTTTGTTTAGTTAGTTAGATTTGCACAAATTCTATATGTCCTTTGCACTTTAATTAACCAGGAATTTCACTATGAAGCTTCTAATTCATAGAATACAAGGACAAAGTTGTTTTTTTTGTTGTTGTTTTTTTTTTTTTAGTTAGTTAGTTAGATTTTTACACATTCTATATGTCTAGTATGTAATAATTAATCATGAATATCACTTTGAAACATGGATATGAATTGATATGTTCAACATTACCTCCATTTTAATTGCATGGCATTATGAATCACAATTGGTTCTTATTATTAATAGATCATAGATCATTATCTCTCAGATACTGTTCCATAGACTTAAGATGTGTATTTTACATTTAATAAGCTCTTAATATTAACAAAAAAGGGTCATCAAATTCTAAATGGCAAGTTTATTCTTTAATGTTGCTGCATTAGCACTTAGTTGCTTTTTCTTGCTTAAAGATCACATTTCTTAAATCAAGAATAGCCAGATGTATGACATGCACCTTTTCTACCTTCAGATCTTGACATTTCTTGTGAGTATGCCAGTAATAATTGTAGAAGGGTATGACCATACTTATTAATAAAGACAACATTGTTTTCCATTTCATAATTTCCCTTAAAATATTAGACTTTAACTATTTCTACTCACTCTAGATCACTGAATACTGAAAACAATATTTGCTCATAGGTAAATCACTCTGTAAGCAATCACCTGGCTAGCCATTAACTAAAAGTAAGTAAAGTTGAGAATCATACTCTGTAGCTTATATCTCTGAGGTAAACACCTTAATTATTATGGCAACCCTCTATTTCTCAATTACACTGGAACATATAGCACTCATACAAAACCAATGAGACTTGTATAGCAGGGCAGTATTGGCCAATGAGGCCTGCATAGCAGCCACCTGAATTGCAGTGTGCATCTGCTCTAAACATGACCATACAGCCACTCATTATAATGCTTTGACTACTGCTATGTTACATGAAATGTTGGTTGGAGCCTCATCTCAGGACAGAAATATATAGCCTGATACTCAAGCCATAAATAAATACTGCTGATACAGAACAGAAGGAAATAAGTTCAACTGCATGGTTATTTGCCAAAACAGGATGTCTGTGATCACTTTTGTCACTGTAGCAGTAATCTATGATTTTACTTGTTAGTGATAGAGCTCTTACAATTAGATGCATGCATCAAATATCAATCTTGGGGCATGCAAAAACCCATATCTCTCACTTACCCTGCAAATTATATACACTAACTCTCAGGTTGCGCAATTATCAGGAGAAAGGGCTAATTTCCCAATTCAGAGAATTGTCCAGTCTACTACTCTTGGCATCAGGTGCTGACCATCTGTTTAGCCGACCAAATTGTGTCGACTAAACAGATGTCAAGAAACGTGCTGTTCAACAAAAACACCACCTTTCCTTATATATATATATATATATATATATATATATATATATATATATATATATATATAGATATAGAGAGAGAGAGAGAGAGAGGGAGGGATGGAAGTTGGTATTTATACAATATATAATTTGGGGTCCATGAAGTCAGTTGTGTGTGGTAAAAGTTGACAACTGTTTTGAAGACACACTTTGGTTGACAAAACAGATGTCCGGCTGATGTGCAAGACTGATGCATTACAGTGGATGGGAAATATGCTCTTTCTCCCTTATTGTGTGATCTTAGATTTAGAATATCTAAATAGCAGGTTAAATGTTGCTTGGTCTGGGTTTATGTCCAGCCACAATGAAATGCTATCTGCACAGAAATCATTCAGCAGTGTTCACAGTACTCGCTGTTATAAACTGTAACCATATATATTTATACCTGTATATATATATATATATATATATATATATATATGTATATGTATATATATATATATATATATATATATATATATATATATATATATATATATATATATATATTATATATATATATATATATATATATATATATATATATATATATATATATATATATATATACACACACACACACACACACACACACACACACACACACTCAGGACTATGGGTTGATCAGTCAATGAATTCCATTTTTACATAGAGAAAGAGAGAGTTAAAATAAACTCCTTTATCTTCTATGCCAAAAAAGATCTTCCCTTTTTTTGTACAAACCATCCATAAAAGCCATTAGCAAAGGCATACTCTCCTTTTTCAGCTTGAATATGGGCTTACAATTTTAGCTTCTGCCTCCAAAAGAAAATATTGCCGCACTGCAGGCCATTTTATTTCAAATACATACATCAATTTTGTATCAACCATTCTGCAATGTCTCCATATGTAAATAATTCAATTATTTTTTGTACTGTACAATCTGTAAATAATTCAGTTATGTTTTTGTTTGCATAGCTTCTATTTTAGTGCTATATACTATTCTCTGTATATTTTCAACTACTATTGTACTATTATGCATTCTTGTGATTTTGGAGTTTTTTTCCCAGGGCCTCCACTAAAAATAGATTTGTGCCCAGTTGGACTTTCCTGTTAAGCAAATGTTAAATAAAATAAAAATAAATAAAATCTCTAACACCATCTGCTGATTCATTATCAGCTCAACTCTCTCTGAATATCACTGTATCACACTAGAAGAAATAAAAAAAAAAATATTCTACCCATAAAACAAAGATCTAACCTATTTTTAGGATTTTAGGATCACAGCTCTTCAAACTACTCCAAGTCTACACATTTCCT
The DNA here is from genome assembly GCF_019279795.1 of Protopterus annectens. Taxonomy (NCBI): domain Eukaryota; kingdom Metazoa; phylum Chordata; order Ceratodontiformes; family Protopteridae; genus Protopterus; species Protopterus annectens. The sequence goes on from NC_056741.1 coordinate 941,914,701, forward strand.
CCCCTTGCAGCTAAACTTCATGAAAACCCTTCTGATGCAACCTGAGATACTACTCACAAGACACACCAACTCTTATTAGCGGACACTAACTCTTATTAGCGGTAGTACCAAACTCCACTACACTGTACATGCTTTCTCCTGTCAGCCATCTACTCTTTGGCAAGCTCTCCTCACTGACATTAAGAAAGTTAACACTTTATTCCAAATTCAGAATGCAACTTATAAAGCACATTTTCATCCAAGTCAATTGCTCCTGCTTCAACACACAACACATGGCCCTTCCCCTGCTGACAAAGCTCCCTTCAATCCTCAGCCCAGTTCACTGCAATGTCAAACCAAAGTTTACCTGCCAGAACTCCTGACATGTATAGTTGTGGGTTGGTCCTTCTCCCTTGCAGAGAAAGCTGCCGTCAGTGTATTCTGATAATTTATTTTAGCTCCCCGGAAAATCGGCCTTGTGGCTCAACCTGTAGTTTATCTGCCAATCCTAGTCCCTCTCCTGTATTATGTCAGACACAGAGTTTTGAAAGTTGCTGGAGGTAAGAGGCAACATTTTTAAACTTCAGGGCTTTCTAATCAGCCTCTGCGTACCCATGGCATCCCAATTCTTGTGTGTCCGTCACGTAAGTAGACTACTGAAGCCTGTATTGTTACCTTACATAAAGTGTTCTGCTGCTTCTTAATCCTTTTTACTCTATCTGGCATAATAGATTATCTATCTTACAATTTACAGTTACAGCATTTAATTTTAATGTAAATTGGAAATATTTGTTAGGCAAACAACTGTTGTGTGGAAATAGTGCTGAGCTGATAGATAATTTTAACTGTAGAAATTATTACACTGCTTGTTGCAACTGAATTTTTTTATAGTTTAGAGCTCCTACCTGTTCAATACACTTACTTGACTAGCTGTATAAAGAAGTGATAGCAGAAATGAACAGCTGATTATTAATGTTATTACATTGTTGTAATTGTGGTAACAGTGTGAGAAACGTAATATCAGTATTTTACTGTGCAGTATATCACTGTATATGTGGTTACAGAGGGAAGACATCAATACCAGTATTTAACTGTTTGTAAGTTGCTGTATACCTGGTAGCAGAGTAAGAAATTAACAGCGAATAGCAGTCCTTGATGCTGTGTCTTCCATTTATATTACTTTTCTTTTTTCAGTCTATGGGAATTAAGATAAACACCTGAACTGCTATTATTGCCTACCCTTGTAACTCTGCCTTCTAGACCTTTCTCCTCCTATTCTAGCTGATATACACCACCTGCTATTGCTAGATATGACTCAAGATTACTTCAGTACAATTAACAGGTAGCTTCATAGCTCTTTTACAGTTTTTAAGCCATTTTAATCTCAATAGTCAACCTAGAATCCCTCCGTTTAACTGTTTTATTCTCTCATTTCTTTTTCAGCCTCAACTCAATTCACTGCAAAGGTTCATAGGTTCATAGATAAGTACTAAGCTAACTGCCCTTGTGAGCCATTTTAAGCCTAGCCATTTATCCCTTGTGAGACTCAAGCCCTGCACCTTGTGTTTGTAAGGCAAACACCTTAACCATTAAGCTACCCTCCCAAGTTTACCTGCCAGAACTCCTGATGTGTATACTCATGGGTCAGTCCTTCGCCCTTGCAAACAAAGCTGCCTTTAGTGTATGCTGAATACCTTTTTATGTATCTAAACTAACTAAAGGCCTACTATTGTTACCCATGGTAACCCTAAAAGGGTTGCATGATGTCGTGCACACAGAATCAGACGCTACTACTCTTTATTAGCCAACCCACTCCCTAGACTACTTAAAACTTTTTCTTCATTTAAAATTTCCCTCAATATCTAAGCACTTAAAACCAAGGTAGTTCACTTTTATAAATTGTGTTTGCTCCACTGTTCCACTAAGTGAGTGTTGCTGTCCATATACAACAAGTTTGTTGTTGTAATTACATAGCTGATAGTTTATTTTAGCTCCCTGGAAGATCAGCCTCATGGTTTAACCTACTCCGTTCACCCTTGCTATGCTCAGGCTCATTCCACTCCTATTCCCACCCCCCATTCCCACCCACCCTCTCTTTCTTTACATTTATACTTATCTAGTCACTCTTCCTCCATCTTCCCATCAGCCACTCCTCCTTCGTCATTTCCATTATGTCACTTCCTACTAACTTACTCTTGCCACCCCTATAGTGCCTTTTTTAGGCAAGGTTCAAATGACAAATTCACCACCTTAACAGGTACAAGCAAGCAAAAATCTAAGGGTAATGCTACTCAATGCTAGAAGTCTAAACCTCAAAATGCATTCACTTGAGGCACTTTGGAGAACATCGACATCTGTGCAGTGACAGAAACCTGGTTCAAGGCTTCAGAGAGCACCCCATTATTACCAGGCTATAATTCATACCACACTTTTCGGCCACTTAACCTGGGCCGAAACACTAATGACGGAGGTGTTTTCATATTCATTAAGGATATCCACACCTCCAGGCTAGTTGCTCAGCATAATGCATCCGAGATTATCCAAGTGCGACTAACCCTGGGCAAGACCGCAATCCATACTGTAACTTGCTACAGATCCCCCACCATGCCCCAGGATTCCAAATCCTCATTTCTTGATACACTGGAAAATATTAGGGTACAACCCAACACCCTAGTAATGGGCAATTTCAACTACCCCACCATTAACTGGGAAAACTACTCATGTACCAACTCTTTTGCTCAACATTTTCTGGTATTCATAAATTCCAATGCCTTGGATCAACTTTTCCACACCTCCACCAGGGGCAGCAATATCCTAGACCTGGTCATTACCAACATTGGCGGCCGGTGTTCCACACCAGAGGTCAGTTCCTCGTTGGTCAGATCCGACCACAAGCTAATCACCCTAGACATCCACATCCTTCCCCACCCCCCACCCCCATTAGGGAAATCACCATAAAAATTTCTGCAAATCCAACTTCACACTTCTTAAGACAGAAGTGGCAAACTTTACGATACACATGCAGACAGACTATAGAGGTACGACTGCTGAATCCTACACAAATGCACTTTATAAGCCCTTACACGAGTGCATGGATCATGCTATCCCTAACAGAACCAAAATGCTATCCCCCAGAAAAAGGAAGCCAATCTGGTGGTCCCCTGCCATAAACAAACTCTACAACAGAAGAAAGAAACTGTTGCAAAAAAGAGTAAAATCCCATGATTGGAGGAACTCCCTGGTCATTCTCAGTAAGAAGCTGAGATACCTCATAAAATCCTCCAAAGCTAGTTATGAAAACAAAATTGCCACTGATTCTATAGACAACCACAAAACATTCTATAGCTATGTCAAGAATCTCATTGGCAACACTCAGATCTGCTCTGAGTTACAGCACAATGGCACTAAATATACAGAACCAACTGATATTGCCAACATCCTGGCAGATAGGTTCAGTGCTAACTTTACCTCCTCTCACCCCCTAAAAGGCCCATCTCTATACCGGAAGAATGCAAAGTTCCTGTAATCATGGCTGCACAGGTAAAAAACACACTCTCCAAACCAAGAACACAGCATCTGTGGGACCTGACAACATCCCAGGCTGCGTTCTACATGAACTGCAGAATGAACTGGCACTCCAGCTAAGCACCATGTTCAATCCTAGCCTCAACTCAGGCTTTGTGCCCACTGAATGGTGCACAGTGACAGTTATCACACTCCACAAAGGGGAGCCACCACTGACCCTGGGAACTACCACCCCATTAGCCTAACGAGCCTGGTCTGCAAGGCCATGGAATGTATCATCATGTATCTTATACACAAAGACATTGGTAATCTCCAAACTCTGGACGCCACCCAGTTTGGGTTTGTAAAAGGCAGATCATGTCTCCTAAACCTGATAGACTTCTTTGAAGCAGTCACCAAAGCCATAGACGAGGATAAGGTGGTTCACACAGTCTATCTAGATCTCACCAAGGCTTTTGACACCACCCCTCACTCTGGAATTATAGATAAACTTACTAAACTAGGTATAAATCCCTATGTCACAAGATGGGTTGCCAACTGGCACCCTGACAGAACCCACACTGTGAACATAGCTGACTCCAAATCTGACTTCAAACCAGTGACAAGTGGAGTACCAAGGGTTCAGTCCTGGGTCCTATCCTGTTTGGTATCTACATTTCTGAAGTACAGGCTAACACAGAAGGTCTTTGGCTAATGAAGATCGCAGATGACTGCAAACTAGGAGCCATAATCAAAACTCCTAAGGATGTGGACATCCTAAAAAAGGGCCTCATGGAGATAGATGCCTAGTGTCAAAGCCATGGCCTCAAGCTCGATGCCAAAAAGTGCATTGTCATCCCCTTTGGTAAAAACTCTGTACCCATGAGCTACCACATAGGCGGTAGTCTACTTAACACCGAAAGTGTGATAAGAGACCTTGGGACACGGGTGGACAGTAGTCTCTCCTTTGATAATCACATCATCACAGTAGTCAGGAAATCCTTCTATGTAGCACACCTCATCACAAAAGGTTTCTCATCCAGGAAAAAAGAGGTCATTGTTCCCCTCTACTCGTCACTAATTAGACGCATTATAGAGTACAATGCCCCTTTTGGTATGTACCTCGCAAGACATCTACAATAACTGCAAAGGCTGCAGAAATACCTGTCCAAGAGGATTACCAGCCTCAAACAGATGCCCTACGCAGACCGTCTCAAAAAACTACAGCTTTACTCCATCGTATATCGCCTACTCAGAGGCGATCTCTGACTAACATACAAAGCTATGTCAAACCCAGAGCTGTTGGACATGCCCCACTTAAAGAAATCCCAATTCCTCCGAGCTACATGCTCTGGGGACCTAAACCTTGTCACTACAATAAACAGAACATGCTGGATGGATAGATTCCTGTCCAAGACTTCCCATACTCTGGAACAAACTACCAATCTATATCAGACAAAGTTCCTCATTAGCACTCTTCAAGAAAAATCTTGATGATTGGATGTAAAATAGGAAATTCACCCTGGGGAATTGCCTCTGTGCCTCTGCTCGAAAGGGGCACAGGAAAATAATTTTCTTGGGTGGCGAAAGCCAGGGTACTTTTCTGGCTAGGCTTATATAGGTCCTAGGGCCAATAGCCTAGTATCTACCTATGAACCTATGAACCTATAATCCAGCTTCTTCAAAAATTCTCTTCAGTTAACAACTCTAAATTTCCAAAGCATCTGTAATAAAACCTCTGAGCTGCATGTCTGGCTCTCTCAAAATAAAACTGACATCCTAGCTGCCACAGAAACCTGGCTAAAACCCTCTATTCAGGATTCTGAGATTCTCCCTCCAAATTTTAGCATAATTAGGTCAGATAGACTAAAGAAAAAAGGAGGTGGTGCAGCAATCATTTACCCCAACCCCCTCAACATATCTCATTTCAAAGACCAAATGCCTCAATTCCAAAATTCTGAGATTCTGATCACGTTTCTCGATATCAGCTGTTCCAAAAAACTCTGTATAACTGTCATATACATCCCACCTGGAAATAACATTCTTATTCTGGAACATATTCTATCTTGGATTTCTTTTACTATAAAAAATGAAACATTTGTAACACAAGGTGACATGAATATTGATTGGGCCTGTATCTCCTCTTAATAATCATCCTCCAGCATTAACTTATTTCACTTCACCTAACTTATTACTACCCCTACTAGGTATAATAATAGAAGCAATGGTAGAGTCATCTTAGACTGGATTCTAGTCTTAGATCCCTCAAAGTTCTTTACTTCTGGCACCATGCCCACCTCATTCAGTGACCATCTTTCTGCATATACAGTTTGAGCCTGTACATCCTTACCAGAAAATCATAACATCAAACTAGTTCAAAGTCTTTCTAAATTTAATCCCACCATGTTTAATAACATCCTAATGATACTGACTGGAATATCCTCAAATCTCTTCCTTTAGATGATGCACTGCTTTACTTTAACAATACTTTTCTATCACTTCTAGATAGACTAGCCCCTACCAGAACTAATAGAACTAAAACTAATCATGCCTCCTGGTTAACAAAAGCTACTAAAGAAATCATGACTAATAGGGAAAAAGCATGGAAACTCTGGCTTAAATCTAATAATACTTGTGACCTCATGCATGAAAAAGAGCTCCGTAACCGAGCTAAAAAACTTGTCTCCAATGATAAACAGCACTACTTCTGGAATAGGAAAAACAACCCCAAATGATTCTGGTCTTCTATTAATAATCTTTTGAACTCTGGCACTAAACCTAACCCCTGCCCACACCGCAACAAACCTACTGAACAAATTGTATTTTCAATTCCTACTTCATCAACACCATTGCCAGTATTACTGTTACTTTTTCCCTTCCTCTCCCCAATAAATCTATTTGTACACCCCCACAACATAGTCCTCTTCAGAACTCTCCCATCATTCCAAATAACTCACCCATCCCTCTCCTAAAACCTTCAGTTCTCATATACATAGCTTACAACAGACTTCCCAACCTCAATTCAATCTCCCTCCTATCCCTACCCTTTTCATCTAAAAAACATCTTCTGAAATTAAAGCCATGCTCTACCTCTGCTGACAGAATTCCTGCCAAGTTTCTAAAATTCACTGCAGACTCAAGTTGCCTATCCTATTAGCATTCTGATAAACAGATCTATTCAAGAATCTCACATCCATGGCCTCTGGAAAAAAAGCCATCATCCTGCCACATCACAGAGGCCGCACCTCTACTGACATTTCTAATTTTTGACCCATTGTTATACATTCCCACATCTCTAAAATTCTAGAAAAATGTGTGAAAAACAACTCGTAGACTTCCTTCTAAAATACAATATTCTCTGTCCTACACAGCACAGGTTCCATCCAGGGCATAGCACATATACTGCACTAATTTCCATCTTAGACATAGTTAATAAAGCTTGTGACTCAGGAAACATTGTATTTGCCTTTTTTTTGACTTATCAAACTCTGTTGATACCATCTCTTACTTTATCCTCCTCTGTCAGCTCTCTAGTACAGGTCTATCTCCCCAATCTCTTAACTGGTTTAACAGCTACCTCTCCAACAGAGAGCATGCTGTTGAATGCCAGAAACATTTCCCCTTATTTGCACAATCCTACAGGAGCATGGCAAGGCTCTGTTTTAGGCCCTCTTTTGTTTAACATTTTTATTAACAACCTACACCAATCCATCCAGCAAGGCTCCTTAGTTCAGTATGCAGACGACTCAACTATCGTCTGCTCTGCCCCAAACCCAGATATATTACAGCAATCTACCCAAGCTGCATTTTTCACTGTGGAAAAGTCTTCACAAAATCACCTCTCTTTAAATCCTAAAAAAAAATCAAACTTATTTACTCCTAAGAGAAATGCTCCTATTAATTTAGCCAACTTTGAAATCTCCTGTCTCAGTTCTACCAAAATTGAATTAATAATGCACATTAAATTGGTAGGGGTAATAATTGATCAAGATTTCAAATTTGATCTTTATATTCATAACAATGTAAGCAAGACTCACAAAAAAACTTGGGGTACTTTATAGACATAACAAATGCCTCTCCCTTCATTCTAAGCAAACTTTAGCACTATCTTACCTTTTACCATTGCTAACCTATATTGCCCCTTTACCAGCCAACCTGCAGACTTGCCTGATAACAAAACTAGAAACATGCTATAACAAGAGTGCTAAATTCGCCACAAAGAGTTGCCACTCTGCACACAACTGTATTGCCCTAAAACAATTACATTCGCTGGAACTCCCTCACTACCTTCTCCTCCTTCAGCTCACATCTGCTCATAAACTGATTTATAAGCCTGAGGACTGCCCTGCATTCAGCTCTTTAGTCACCCTTTACAACCCTGCTAGGCCCTTAAGATCTGAACACCAATATCATCTTCATATTCACAAACCCAAGGTACCTGCAGGTCAGTTATTGTACTCCTGGAGTATTTTCAAAATTTGGAATACTCTACCTCCTTCTATCTGCTTATAACAATGCCCATCTAACTATAAAAATGAAGTAAACAATCATCTTCTCACCAAGTGGACATGTAACTGTTCAGTTACACCCTCTGACATTACTTAACTCTCCCAACTGAAACTTGGAACTGCTTAATTTAGCTTTTTTATTTTCTTTCCTTTTTGGCTGTTCTACTTTAGCACCAAATAAATATGCTTCTCTTGATGCATTTTACACACTAATCCTTAATTATCTGTATTCTGCACTGTACTACATACCATGTTATTATTGTTCCTTTATGCTATGACTATGTGCAACCTTTTGTATTATTTCTGTTTGTAATAACCGTATGTCATGTTATTTAATTTCTATGAAACATTTGAATGTTGTATAATCTTTTTTGCTACTTTTTCTTTTTGTAACTCTTTTCCTTCATTGGAGCTTTTCCCCCTGGGCCTCCACTGAAAATGGGCTATCCTGGCACAGTGGACTCTCCCGGTAAATAAATGCCAATAAATACATAAATAAATAAATAACATGTAACCTATCTCTTTTCTGAGTCTCAACTCCTGTCTCAAGATTCACTGTAGACTGGCCCACTAGTGTATATATTGTACATTACATTCTTTTTGATTGTACAGTGTGCTTATTCACAGAATGCATAGCCACAGTTTTTTTTCCCTACGCAATTAGTCTGAAGTATTCTGTTATTGTTTACATTTTGGCATTTTTTTTTTTTTGTTTGTGAAATGTTTTGTATTTCAACCAGGCTGAGTATGTGTAGATGTTATATAAACACACACACACACACACACACACACACACACACACACACACACACACACACACACATTACACTATACATATATGTATGTTTAGCTATACATACATTATGGAAGCCAGATCTTTTCTAGACAATCCTATCTTGGTCTATGATTTACTGAGGAGTTGAATGGTAAGAGAAACTTTCTTTGAATTTATATTTTATTTTTTACCACTGTTTTTCACTGTTTGTTGGAAGGAAAGAAAAGCTTATAGACAAGAAGATTTACTTTGATTTATATTTTGTTTTACCATTAGTTTTCACTATTGGTTGTTAAAAAGGGATAGACTTTAGACAGGCAAGCTCTACCCATCCAAAGGGACCCAGGCAACTATAAATTCACACAGACTACAGACTGGACAATCCAGAGCTTATCTGAACAATCCTATTTTGATTTGTGATTTATTGATCTTTACTGTTAAACAGAAGTATGACTGCGAGTGATAGTGAGCAACATAAAGGAATCACAGCTTTTGTTTGAATTTCAGAACTTGTACCATGAGAACAACTTTACTATACTTACTTTACTATTTAGTTGTATATTGCTTGTGTGATTTTTCTCACAGAAGTTGATTTAAGTTCTCTTTGAATTCTGTTGTTACTGATTTTGATTATTCATTTGTTTTATAATTTTTTTATTCTTTTGAAGGTGAATGTGGATTCCTGAAATGAGTATGCCATTAATGATTTTCTAAAGCACAAATATCTTGTACAGTGTAATGAATATTATGCAGATTTAAAGGCAACACCTGATAACACGGGTAATCTGTGTTTCTTGTGTCAAAAGTTGGATGATTTGCTAACCATTGTTACAAGTAAATCTAGACATACTAATAATGATTGCACTTGTGCATTTGGCGTGGCTTGGTGAACTGTTGTTACATATATTAATGACTAGACTGAGGAGATAAGAATGTTAGGCAAAGAGATTTAGGTAATAATGTGTCTATTGTCTGTAAAGATCATTCAACCCTTATGAAACAAGATGATGCCCCTGACAACTTTGGAATTCTGGATACAAGCAATCAGCGATGTGAAGATTCAGAGTGTTTAGAAGGAAACAAAATAAGAAAAAAAACGTTCACAACAAATAACAAGAAAGAAAAAGAAGCTGATAAATGTCTGTAAAGTAAAGAGAATATTTATTAAAAAGGACACTGCTTTGTTATCTAACATACAGATTACAGGGAATGATAACATTTTTCTATCAGAAAATCTTCAGTCTACAGAAAAAAGCATCCTTTTTCCAAAAGAAAAGGTAGAAAAAGAGGCAAGGGGCAGGTGAGAATGAAGAAATCAAAACTGAACATGGAGAGGTTGAAGAACATTACTGTAAGACACAAGTAGAGAAAGATGGACGTCAACTACATGGCTCAAGCTGTGGATTTACAAAGCCAGCTGGATGATAATTGTATGCTTGCAAATGTAATACACAATGAAAACAGTAGGATTACTAAGACTAATGGTGATGAACATCATTCTTTTGAAACAACTGATACAGCAGATATTATTGTATTAGAAGTTGAAGATTCTTCAGATCTGGTCAGAAAATATATTCTTGTAATTGGAGATTCAGATATTAGAAGAACTGATACTTACATTTGCAGAGAAGACAATGAACATTGAATTGTATTATGCTTGCCAGGTGCAAAAACAGAAGATATCAGACAAGCCTTGGAACACCTTAATGTAAGGAAGTATGGATCTGTTTTTATTCCTGTCAGTATAAATAAACTCATCTGCAAGGATTCTCTGACTGTTAGTAGGGAACTCACAGCTCTCTTAGCTAATAGACCTTGTACAGGTGTTATGATGTATTTTTCCTAAATCACATATAGAAACGATAGCAGGTCACTGTGAGTGAAAAGATTTTTGGGTAAATACCTACATGGAAAAAATGTCCTGTTTTAAAAAATGGAAATGTGTAGAGCACCCAAGCCTAGATTTGAGCACACGTGTTCAGACAAGATGGTGTACATTTTTCAAGGTCAAGGAAGAGAGTTTTTGAAGCAGATATTTTGCAATATTTGACAAACCCTATGCAGAATTTTTGCCAGCTCGAAAATTTAACAATTCACAGATAGCAACATTTCATGCAATTAACTTTTTTTATGGGAAAATTTGTTACATTCCCACAAGATTGATATTGTTGTTGTTCATAAAATATGGTTAAAGAACAATGACTGGAAACCAGTTCTGTCAGTAACAGACATTCTAACAAAAAATCAAGAGGAGGTGTATGATAGGGATTGCAGATGAGACCGGTGATTATTACATGTTCAGTGATAACACCAATTCAATAGACTGTATAACTGTGACAATAATGACAACCACAGAACATATAACAACTGCTGAAGTGTATAGACCACCAAAGTCAAGTGCTGATGACCTAGAGGAATTTATACATTTCTTGCATGAAACACAACAGGGAAGAATGTTAGCTGGGGAGATAAATTTACCAGAAACAGACTGAAATAATATTGATTCAACAACATCAGTAAGGAAATTATCCACAATGT